>NC_067246.2:24612675-24915706 GCF_019359855.2 Lolium perenne | reverse complement strand
AAAATGCAAATTTTCGAAGTCCTAAAGTAGGCCAGGCGGCAGCCGGCAACAGCCGACTGCCCCCGGTCCGAAGATGGAAATTCCGAAGGATAAAAGGAAAAGCCTAGCGGCAGCCGGCAAGAACCGACTGCCCCCAGCCCGAAGATGGAGATAGCGAAAAAATTAGAGTTTCTGCCGCCGGCTGCCAACCTAGGCCGGCAGCCGACAGCCGAAAGCCGGCAAAGGGAAGGAGAGAAAGAAGAAATGCACTCACCCGACAAGCCGCGGTCGAGCGCGCCAATCTCGCCCACCCAGCGCTTGGCAGTGGCCGACAGCTCCGTGGTCTTGGTGGTGACCTCCTCCTGAAGCGCAAGCCGCTGCTTCTCCACCTCGGTCAGCCGCCGGCTCAGATCCTCCACCTTCTCCTTCTCAGCCGTCCTGAGGAGGGCAAGCTCATTGAGGTGGTTCGCCTCAAGCCGGCGCAGCCGCGTCAGCTCCAGCTCGGCCACCTTGAGCTTGGCGGCTGCAGATCGGCCCGCTTCCTCGCTCTCGGCGCACTGAGCGCGAGCAGCCCGAAGATCCGCCTCCAGCCGCGGGACCTTGGCGGCTTCAGCTGCAAGGCAGCCGGAAAGAAGCGTCAGCCAACCAAGACTAAAAAGAAAGAAGACATCGGGTCGGAAAGAAAAAGATCTTACCCTTGACGGCCTCCAGCTCGCGAGCCAAGTCGGCACGGTCCAGCTTGGCCTTGTGGTAGTGGGTCACGGCGCGGTTGTACAAGTCGGTGCGCCGCTCCGCCACCTGCAATCGAGGCCGGTCGAAGGCGGCATGCCCCAGCCGGCCCCAGTGCCTTGGTCCAGAAGACGAGCACGGCGCGGGAACATGTCGTCCAGCGTCGGCTGGCGCGTCGGCTCGGCCCGCGTGCCGCGGCCAGGCGCTGAGCCAGCGGCACGGCGAAAGAAGGCGCCCCTGCGGGAGGCGGAGTACCCGCAGGCGGCGGCAGCGTAGGCGCGCGCGATGGAGGCTGTGGCGTCGACTCCCTCCTCTGTCGCGGAAGCGGCGACACGACACGCGGGGCTTGCCGGGAGCCACCGCCCTGAGCAAACTTGATGGGGGCCCTAGCCGAACAAATAAGAAAAAGATAAGCATAAAGAGTAAGGAAAGAAAAGGAATCAAACAAGAGAAAAAGAGAACTCACCCGGCCTGCTCCGGAACCTTCTTCGGCTGCTGCTGGCGGAGCTTCTTCGCCTTCGCCTCCAAGGCGGCGGTGGAGCGGGGGTCGCCGACCCGCTTCCTCCCCTTGGGCGCCGAAGTCGCCGTGGTGCTTGGCGGCCTCGCGCGCAGAGGCACGGCAGGGATTGGCCCCGTGGCGGACGTCGCCGGCTCCTCGTCCTCCTGCTGCTCCGGTGAAGGGGGCGGATTGTGCTCCCCCTGGCCGCCTAGATCAGGCGCCTGCAGCAGGTCGTCGTCGCCGGCCTGGTCGCCGGCTTGGTCAGCCGGATCGGCGTGATCCGGCGTCCACCTCCTTGTCACCAGATCGCCGTCCTCGACGTTCTGGCGGTTGAAGAGCTAGAGAAATAGAAGACATGAGCAAACAGCAAGCCGGAAGTCGGCAGAAAGAAAGACAAGTCGGCCTCGCAGCCGCAAGCCGGAAGTCGGCCTAAACAGTAAAGCTTACCATCTCGGGCGGCAGATCCTTGCTGCGGGGCGCCAGCCTGTAGTTCCACTCCTCCGGCATGTTCGCCTTGGTGATGTTATTCACCCGGCGGGCCACCTGGGCCTTGGAGAGCGGCGCCCTGGACGTCCGGGTCGGGTCGAACCGGCCGGACATGTGCCCGATCTTGTGGGTGCGCATTTGGAGCGGCAGCACCCGGCGCTCAGCGATGGTGCAGAGGAGGTCCTCGGCGGTCAGCCCGTTCTCGACGGCCGCCCCCAGGAAGTCCCAGAGCTGATTCACCTCAGCGTCCGGATCCGTCGTGCGGGCGTTGTAGCTCCAGTTGATCCGGCCGACTGGAGGAGCCGGGTTGAACTCCGACAGATTGATCCGATCGACGAGCCCGCCCTCGTTGCGCACGTAGAAGAATGACATCTGCCAATTCTTCATCGAGTCAACGGTTGGAATCTTGGGGAAGGGCGTACCCGGCCGAGTGTAGATCGAGGCAGCGCCGCAGGCCCGCAGGCGGCCGTCAGTAGTCTGCGCCTTGAGGTAGAAGAGCCGGCTCCAGAAGTCTATGTCTGGCCACAAGCCGGCATACGCCTCCATGAAGGCCACGTAGCAGCTGAGGAGGACACAGGCGTTGGCCGGCAGGTGATGCGGCTGCAAGCCGAAGTTGTCGAGGAATTGGCGGAAGAAGTTGGACGCCGGCAGGCCCAACCCGCGGTCGAGGTGCGTGCCGAAGACGACGCGCTCGCCGGGCTCCGGCTTGGGCTCCGTCTCCTCGCCGGGCGCCCTCGCGACCACCGTCGACGGGATCCGGTGGAGGCGCACCAAGCGCTCAATGTCGTCGTCCCTCATGTACGACCCCCTCCAAGATCCACTGGCGGAGGCCATTGACGAAGAAGAAGAAGAAGAGTCCCACGAAAGGCGGAACGGAGAGGAGGAACCTCGCGACGGCGGCGGCGACGACGGCGGCGGAGGGCGCACGGTTGAAACTCGGGGCCCCGTGGCGCCGGCTCGACGGAGTGGCGGCGGCGGCTCGACGGAGACGCGTTCGCCGGAGCTCGCCAGTGAGAGCTTTTGCCGGAACCGCAAGGAACGAGGGCTCGAAGAAAACAACGAAGAGCTCGAGCGCAGCGGAGCAGGGCGCGGGTGCGAGGAAGGAGAAGAAATGCGGGAGTACCGCCTCGATCCCCCCCCCCCCCGCGCGGCATTTATAGCCGCCCGGGGCGGACGGTTGGGCTCCAAGTGGCATACGTGGCCACGTCGCCCGGATCTTCTGCGCATTAACTCCCCCCACGATCACTGTAGTTACCGGAAACTGCCACACCACGTCGCCCACGACCGCACCGGATCCGGAGGAGACATTGATGTGACCAGACAAACCGGCGGCAGAACCCAGACGTCAGACTGGTCAAGTCGGGTGCAGTACCCGAGGCGGCGGAGACTCCGGCGCGCCGCAAGCCGGAGCCGGACATTAAGTTCACCTCGGCCCAAAATTTATCCAGCAAGGCGGAGACATCACCAAAACTTGCGAGAAAGCAAAAGTTGCATAATTGCAAATAGTGGCCGGCTAGGAGCAGCCGGCCGAAACGAGCCGGATGAGGGCGCAGCCGGCTGAGTGGAAATTCTCAGTCGGCCCCTCCAAGTGCCGTCGAGTATATTCAAGAAGCCAGGAAAACCTGCCTAGGTCCTTCTAAACGCAGGACCTTGCCAGCTTCGGGGGCTAGTGTCGGGGGGAAGACCCCGGGTAGGGCAATGGACGCGGAGCAGCCGGCTGGCCACTGGCCGGCTCGCGGCAAAGGCCGGCTGAGGAGCAGCCGGCTGGCGCCGTGGCCGGCTGGTCCGGAAGCCGGCTGGCTCTAGGTCCTAGTCGGCCTGGCTACGGCCGCCAATGCTGTAGCTGGGCCGGCTTCTACAATCCATATCCGACTGGGGGTTTGTACCTCAGGCCGACTCGAGGCTGGCGAGTCTTGCACTAGAAGGAACCGGGTTGGTGATCCGGGTTCCCAAAGTCCACGCTGACTTCATCTTCCGTAAAGCGCGGGGCACTGTAGAGCAATAGTGCCACGCGCCGGACAGGCCATCATGGTCTACGTCGATCCGTACTGGCTACAGTGGCTGATGGCGACAGGGACACCTCCTCTCCATACCGCTGACCTTGGCAGCCGGATGGGACAGGCCATGAGGCCTCAACGGCTCCTGACGTCATTGCCTCGGGAAGGAGCGGAAGCCGGAGCCGGCCAAGCCGGCCAGTAGACTATAGGGTCTTATATGTAAAGTGCCGGTGCCTATATAAGCCGCGCTACCCCCTCTCGTGCAGGGGATCGATCATTCTCACCTCACTTCCAGCCCTAGCGCTGCCCTGAGAGAGAGACTCTTGTCTTCCTTAGCCTCCCAGGAGCAGCCGGACACAGCTCAAGGAGCAACCTTGTATTGTGTGACCATCATATACATTCTAGCAGGAGTAGAGGTGTTACCTCCATCGGAGGGCCTCGAACCTGGGTACGTCGCCATGTCGCTCGTCCCCATACCCGCATCTGGATACCGCCGTGAGATCTCCTAGGAACCACCTTCGTTAGCCACCCTATGGCATATGCCGTGACGATACCACGACAACAGAAAGTCTTAATTCAGTGGCGCACCAGGACCAGTGCGCCACAGAATGTCTTATTTCTGTGGCGCACTGGTCATGTGCGCCACAGAAGTAGTGAAACCAATGATTGGGGCTGGCCCCACCAAGTTTCTGTGGCGCATGGATTGTTGGTGCGCCACAAAATTAAGCTATTTCTGTGGCGCACCGTGTCTGCTGCGCCACAAAACAAATTTCTGTGGCGCATTTTTGTCGGTGCGCCACAGAAATAAGCTCCGCCTATAAGGGTTTTCCTACTAGTGTACGTTTCCGACGTATTGATAATTTCTTATGTTCCATGCCACATTATTGATGATATCTACATGTTTTATGCATACTTTATGTCATATTTATGCATTTTCTGGAACTAACCTATTAACGAGATGCCGAAGAGCCGATTCTTTGTTTCTGCTGTTTTTGGTTTCAGAAATCCTAGTAAGGAAATATTCTCGGAATTGGACGAAATCAACGCCCAGGGGCCTATTTTCACACGAAGCTTCCAGAAGACCGGAGAGCTAACGAAGTGGGGCCACGAGGTGGCCAGACACTAGGGCGGCGCGGCCCAGGTCTTGGCCGCGCCGACCTGTCGTCTGGGCCCCTCGTGACGCCCCCTGACCTGCCCTTCCGCCTACAAATAGCCTTCGTCGCGAAACCGCCAGTACCGAGAGCCACGATACGGAAAACCTTCCAGAGACGCCGCCGCCGCCAATCCCATCTCGGGGGATTCAGGAGATCGCCTCCGGCACCCTGCCGGAGAGGGGAATCATCTCCCGGAGGACTCTACGCCGCCATGGTCGCCTCCGGAATGATGAGTGAGTAGTCTACCCCTGGACTATGGGTCCATAGCAGTAGCTAGATGGTTGTCTTCTCCTTATGTGCTTCATTGTCGGATCTTGTGAGCTGCCTAACATGATCAAGATCATCTATCTGTAATGCTATATGTTGTGTTTGTTGGGATCCGATGAATAGAGAATACTATGTTATGTTGATTATCAATTTATATCTATGTGTTGTTTATGATCTTGCATGCTCTCCGTTATTAGTAGAGGCTCTGGCCAAGTTTTTGCTAGTAACTCCAAGAGGGAGTATTTATGCTCGATAGTGGGTTCATGTCTCCGTGAATCTGGGGGAGTGAGAGAAACCTCTAAGATTATGGATGTGTTGTTGCCACTAGGGATAAAACATTGATGCTATGTCCGAGGATGTAGTTATTGATTACATTACGCACCATACTTAATGCAATTGTCTGTTGTTTTCAACTTAATACTGGAAGGGGTTCGGGTGATAACCTGAAGGTGGACTTTTTAGGCATAGATGCATGCTGGATAGCGGTCTATGTACTTTATCGTAATGCCCAATTAAATCTCACAATACTCATCATATCATGTATGTGCATGGTCATGCCCTCTCTATTTGTCAATTGCCCAACTGTAATTTGTTCACCCAACATGCTATTTATCTTATGGGAGAGACACCTCTAGTAAATTGTGGACCCCGGTCCATTCTTTACATCTGAAATACAATCTACTGCAATTGTTCTACTGTTCTCTGCAAACAATCATCATCCACACTATACATCTAATCCTTTGTTACAGCAAGCCGGTGAGATTGACAATCTCGCTGTTTCGTTGGGGCAAAGTACTTTGGTTGTGTTGTGCAGGTTCCACGTTGGCACCGGAATCCCTGGTGTTGTGCCGCACTACATCTCGCCGCCATCAACCTTGAACGTGCTTCTTGGCTCCTACTGGTTCGATAAACCTTGGTTTCATACTGAGGGAAAACTTGCCGCTGTACGCATCACACCTTCCTCTTGGGGTTCCCAACGGACGCGTGTTGTACGTGTATCAGGGGGCCACACCACCCCTAGGTGCAGGCCACACCCAGGCCACGCCGTGGGGTGGTCTGGCTGATGGGTTCGTTGCATGGAAAACAAAAAATTTCTACCGCGAACATGAACAAAAACCAAGATCCAATCTAGGAAGAAGCAAGATCTAATCTATGAAGATCGAAGCAACGAGATGTATGAGAGACTAACCCTCGAAGATCCAAAGCCTTATGAGATCAGATCTCGTTGTTGATGTAGTCAATCGTCCTGTGCTGCAATCCGGTGGCACTTCCGTACTCGGTCGTGCGTACGGTGTCGATGAAGTCCGTCCTCTCCCCATTCCAGTGGTTAGCGGAGGTGTGGTAGCTCTCCTCGGAATCCCAGCAGCACGACGGCGTGGTGGTGGTGGTGAAGGAGAAAAATTGCAGGGCTTCTCCAAGCCGGAGCATAATTATAGAGGAGGGAGAGAGGGGCAGCCAAACTTTGGTGTGAAGGGGCAATGGGTCGGCTGCCCCTCGATCTCCACTATTTATAAAGGGAGGGGCGGCCAAGACATCCCCTTGGGCCCTACCAGCGCACGGAAGGAAATGAGGGATCAGAAATCATGCCCTTCCAGGTTTGCTTCCCCTTCCAAAATTGCTCCCACGATTTTACGTATTTGATCTTATCCTCCGGGATTTGATCTTATCCCTAGGGGGGCTGGCCGGCTAGGCCTTGAGGGCTTGGTGCCCCTGGCCCATTAGGCCAGGCTGCACTCCCTTGGCCCATGTGGTCCCTCCCGGGGTGGTGGGCCCACCGGTGGCCCTCTAGAACCTTCTAGAAGCTCTGGTCAAACACCGAAACTTTTTCCGAACCCCGGAAAATAACTTCCCTTATATGAATCTTATTCTCCGGACGTCCCCATGATGTCCTGGATCCCATCACAGACTCCGAACAACATTTGGTCTCCATTTCATATTCCGAAGCTACTATACAACATCGAACCTTAAGCGCGTCACCATACGGTTCGTGAAATATGCGGACATGTTCGAGACTCCTCTCCGACCAATAACCAATAGCAGGATCTGGAGATCCATAATGGCTCCCACTCATTCAGCGATAACTCAGTGATCGATTGAACCATTAACATACGATACCGATTCCCTTTGTCACGCGATATTTTACTTGTCCGAGGTTTGATCATCGGTATCTCCATACCTAGTTCAACCTCGTTACCGACAAGTACTCTTTACTTGTTACAGTGGTATGTCATCTCTTGTGACCTGGTCACATGCTTGCAAGCTAATTAGACGATATTCCACCGAGAGGGCCCAGAGTATATCTATCCATCATCGGGATGGACAAATCCCACTCTTGATCCATATGCTTCAACTTATACTTTCTGAATACTTAATCACATCTTTATAACCACCCATTTACATGTTGGATGTAAACAAAGTACTCTTCCGGTATAAGTGATTTACATGATCTCATGGTCAAAGGACTAGGTTACTATGTATCGAAAGCTTATAGCAAGATGAACTTAATGACTTGATCTTATGCTACGCTTATTTGGGTGTATGTCCATTATATCATTCACCCAGTGACATAACCTTGTTATTAACAACATCCAATGTTCATGATCAGGAAACCATGATCATCTATTAATCAACAGGCTAGTTTTACGAGAGGCTTACTAGGGACTCTGGTTGTTTACACAACACACATTTTTAATGTTTTCAGTTAATACAATTATAGCATGGGGTGTAAACATTTATCATGAACACAAAGACATAACAATAACTAATTTATTATTGCCTCTCGGGCATATCTCCAACAGTCTCCCACTTGCACTAGAGTCAATAATCTAGTTTAATCTTTGGCAAAGATCCAATAATCATGGACTTTTGGTGATAATCATGTTTACCTCATGGAAGAGGTTTCAGTCAACAGATCTGTAACATCAGATCCGTACGTATTTGCTAACCACTTGCATCTATACGCAACGCTCATCTCGGATGAGCTAGTATGGCATTGTATAAGGTTAGTCTTTTGGTGAGACCTCAATTCCTAAGTGTGAAGAACATGTTGCCAACATTGTTGTAGAATGTAGCTTCATAGTTCAGATACATTTGGAATTGCACCAAGTTTCGTTAAAGAACTATCTAACTCAAACACCTTCCAAAGGTTGTTTATCATAATAACAATATACTTCACCTTTCATTTGTAGTATCCATCACAATGTTCAAACTTTATAACTCATCTAAATCTAGCATGGAACATGATACGTCTCCAACGTATCGATAATTTCTTATGTTCCATGCCACATTATTGATGTTATCTACATGTTTTATGCACACTTTATGTCATATTCGTGCATTTTCTGGAACTAACCTATTAACAAGATGCCGAAGTGCCAGTTGCTGTTTTCTGTTGTTTTTGGTTTCAGAAATCCTAGTAACAAAATATTCTCGGAATTGGACAAAATCAACGCCCAGGGTCCTATTTTGCCACGAAGCTTCCAGAAGACCGAAGAGGAGACGAAGTGGGGCCACGAGGTGGCGACACCATAGGGCGGCGCGGCCCAAGCCCTGGCCGCGCCGACCTAGGGTGTGGGCCCCTCGTGCCCCCTCCTGACTTGCCCTTCCGCCTACTTAAAGCCTCCGTCGCGAAACCCCCAGTACCGAGAGCCACGATACGGAAAACCTTACTAAGACGCCGCCGCCGCCGATCCCATCTCGGGGGATCCAGGAGATCGCCTCCGGCACCCTGCCGGAGAGGGGATTCATCTCCCGGAGGACTCTACGCCGCCATGGTCGCCTCCGGAGTGATGTGTGAGTAGTCTACCCCTGGACTATGGGTCCATAGCTGTAGCTAGATGGTTGTCTTCTCCCCATTGTGCTTCATTGTCGGGTCTTGTGAGCTTCCTAACATGATCAAGATCATCTATCTGTAATTCTATATGTTGCGTTTGTTGGGATCCGATGAATAGAGAATACATGTTATGTTGATTATCAAAGCTATGTCTATGTGTTGTTTATGATCTTGCATGCTCTCCATTATGAGTAGATGCTCTGGCCAAGTTGATGCTAGTAACTCCAAGAGGGAGTATTTATGCTCGATAGTGGGTTCATGTCTCCGTGAATCTGGAGGAGTGACAAGAACCACTAAGGTTACGGATGTGCTGTTGCCACTAGGGATAAAACATTGGTGCTATGTTCAAGGATGTAGTCACTGATTACATTACGCGCAATACTTAATGCAATTGTCTGTTGTTAGCAACTTAATACTAGAGGGGGTTCGGATGATAACCTGAAGGTGGACTTTTTAGGCATAGATGCAGTTGGATGGCGGTCTATGTACTTTGTCGTAATGCCCAATTAAATCTCACTATACTCATCATAATATGTATGTGCATGGTCATGCCCTCTTTATTTGTCAATTGTCCAACTGTAATTTGTTCACCCAACATGCTATTTATCTTATGGGAGAGACACCTCTAGTGAACTGTGGACCCCGGTCCAATTCTCTTTACTGAAATACAATCTACTGCAATACTTGTTCTACTGTTTTCTGCAAACAATCATCTTCCACACAATACGGTTAATCCTTTGTTACAGCAAGCCGGTGAGATTGACAACCTCACTGTTTCGTTGGGGCAAAGTACTTTGGTTGTGTTGTGCAGGTTCCACGTTGGCGCCGGAATCTCTGGTGTTGCGCCGCACTACATCCCGCCGCCATCAACCTTCAACGTGCTTCTTGGCTCCTACTGGTTCGATAAACCTTGGTTTCATACTGAGGGAAACTTGCCGCTGTACGCATCACACCTTCCTCTTGGGGTTCCCAACGGACGCGTGTTGTACGCGTATCAAGCAGCTTTTTCTGGCGCCGTTGCCGGGGAGATCAAGACACGCTGCAAGGGGAGTCTCCACTTCCCAATCTCTTTACTTTGTTTTTGTCTTGCTTAGTTTTATTTACTACTTTGTTTGCTGCACTAAATCAAAATACAAAAAAATTAGTTGCTAGTTTTACTTTATTTGCTATCTTGTTTGTTATATCAAAAACACAAAAAAATTAGTTACTTGCATTTACTTTATCTAGTTTGCTTTATTTACTGTTGCTAAAATGGCTACCGCTGAAAATACTAAGTTGTGTGACTTCACAACCACAAATAATAATGATTTCTTATGCACACCTATTGCTCCACCTGCTACTACAGCAGAATTCTTTGAAATTAAACCTGCTTTACTGAATCTTGTTATGCGAGAGCAATTTTCTGGTGTTAGTTCTGATGATGCTGCTGCCCATCTTAATAATTTTGTTGAACTATGTGAAATGCAAAAGTATAAGGATGTAGATGGTGACATTATAAAATTAAAATTGTTCCCTTTCTCATTAAGAGGAAGAGCTAAAGATTGGTTGCTATCTCTGCCTAAGAATAGTATTGATTCATGGACTAAATGCAAGGATGCTTTTATTGGTAGATATTATCCCCCTGCTAAAATTATATCTTTAAGGAGTAGCATAATGAATTTTAAACAATTAGATACTGAACATGTTGCACAAGCATGGGAAAGAATGAAATCTTTGGTTAAAAATTGCCCAACCCATGGACTGACTACTTGGATGATCATCCAAACCTTCTATGCAGGACTAAATTTTTCCTCGCGGAATTTATTGGATTCAGCTGCTGAAGGTACCTTTATGTCCATCACTCTTGGTGAAGCAACAAAGCTTCTTGATAATATGATGATCAATTACTCTGAATGGCACACGGAAAGAGCTCCACAAGGTAAGAAGGTAAATTCTGTCGAAGAAACCTCTTCCTTAAGTGATAAGATTGATGCTATTATGTCTATGCTTGTGAATGATAGGACTAATATTGATCCTAATAATGTTCCGTTAGCTTCATTGGTTGCACAAGAAGAACATGTTGATGTAAACTTCATTAAAAATAATAATTTCAACAACAATGCTTACCGGAACAATTCTAGTAACAATTATAGGCCATATCCTTATAATAATGGCAACGGCTATGGTAATTCTTATGGGAATTCTTACAACAATAATAGGAATTCACCCCCTGGACTTGAAGCCATGCTTAAAGAATTTATTAGTACACAAACTGCTTTTAACAAATCTGTTGAAGAAAAGCTTGGGAAAATTGATATACTTGCTTCTAAAGTCTATAGTCTTGCTGCTGATGTTGATCTTTTGAAATCGAAAGTTATGCCTAATGAGAATCATCATAATAAAATTGTTACTACAGCAAATGCCATCCAAGTTAGAATTAATGAGAATATAAGATTAATGGCTGAACTGCGTGCTAGGTGGGATAGAGAAGAAAATGAAAAACTAGCTAAAGAGAAGAATGTAGCTAAAGTTTGGACTATTACCACCACTAGTAATGCTAATGCTACACATGTTGCTGCACCTCCTACTAATACTAATAAAAGAATTGGTGTTAGCAATGTTTCCACTTCTAATGCAAAGCGAGAAACTACACGAAAGCTGCTAAAAGCTACTTTGAAACCGCTCGTGATAAAGCTGCTGAAATTTTTTCCAACATTGGGGATGATGATCCCATTGCTTTAGATTATAATGGTTTGAATTTTGATGATTGCCACATCTCTGAAGTTATAAAGTTCTTGCAAAAACTTGCTAAAATTCCTAATGCTAGTGCTATAAATTTGGCTTTCACGCAACATATTACAAATGCTCTCATAAAAGCTAGAGAAGAGAAACTAGAGCGCAAAGCCTCTATTCCTAAAAAGCTAGAGGATGGTTGGGAGCCCATCATTAAGATGAAGGTTAAAGATTTTGATTGTAATGCTTTATGTGATCTTGGTGCAAGTATTTCTGTTATGCCTAAGAAAATTTATAATATGCTTGACTTGCCACCGCTGGAAAATTGTTATTTGGATGTTAATCTTGCTGATCATTCTACAAAGAAACCTTTGGGGAAAGTTGATAATGTTCGCATTACCGTTAACAATAACCTTATCCCCGTTGATTTTGTTGTCTTGGATATTGAATGCAATGCATCATGTCCCATTATATTGGGAAGACCTTTTCTTTGAACTGTTGGTGCTACTATTGATATGAAGGAAGGTAATATAAAATATCAATTTCCTCTCAAGAAAGGTATGGAACACTTCCCTAGAAAGAGAATGAAGTTACCTTTTGATTCTATTATGAGAACAAATTATGATGTTGACACTTCGTCTCTTGATAATACTTGATACACACTTTCTGCGCCTAGCTGAAAGGCGTTAAAGAAAAGCGCTTATGGGAGACAACCCATGTTTTTACCTACAGTACTTTGTTTTTATTTTGTGTCTTGGAAGTTGTTTACTACTGTAGCAACCTCTCCTTATCTTAGTTTTGTGTTTTGTTGTGCCAAGTAAAGTCGTTGATAGAAAAGTTCATACTAGATTTGGATTACTGCGCAGTTTCAGATTTCTTTGCTGTCACGAATCTGGGCTAAATTCTCTGTAGGTAACTCAGAAAAATATGCCAATTTACGTGAGTGATCCTCAGATACGTACGCAACTTTCATTCAATTTGGGCATTTTCATTTGAGCAAGTCTGGTGCCATTTTAAAATTCGTCAATACGAACTGTTCTGTTTTGACAGATTCTGCTTTTTATTTCGCATTGCCTCTTTTGCTATGTTGGATGAATTTCTTTGATCCATTAATGTCCAGTAGCTTTATGCAATGTCCAGAAGTGTTAAGAATGATTGTGTCACCTCTGAACATGTTAATTTTTTGTGCACTAACCCTCTAATGAGTTGTTTCGAGTTTGGTGTGGAGGAAGTTTTCAAGGATCAAGAGAGGAGTATGATGCAACATGATCAAGGAGAGTGAAAGCTCTAAGCTTGGGGATGCCCCGGTGGTTCACCCCTGCATATTCTAAGAAGACTCAAGCGTCTAAGCTTGGGGATGCCCAAGGCATCCCCTTCTTCATCGACAACATTATCAGGTTCCTCCCCTGAAACTATATTTTTATTCCGTCACATCTTATGTGCTTTGCTTGGAGCGTCGGTTTGTTTTTGTTTTTTGTTTTGTTTGAATAAAATGGATCCTAGCATTCACTTTATGGGAGAGAGACACGCTCCGCTGTAGCATATGGACAAGTATGTCCTTAGCTTCTACTCATAGTATTCATGGCGAAGTTTCTTCTTCGTTAAATTGTTATATGGTTGGAATTGGAAAATGATACATGTAGTAATTTGCTATAATGTTTTGGGTAATGTGATACTTGGCAATTGTTGTGCTCATGTTTAAGCTCTTGCATCATATGCTTTGCACCCATTAATGAAGAAATACAAAGAGCATGCTAAAATTTGGTTTGCATATTTGGTCTCTCTAAAGTCTAGATAAGTTCTAGTATTGAGTTTTGAACAACAAGGAAGACGGTGTAGAGTCTTATAATGTTTACAATGTGTCTTTTATGTGAGTTTTGCTGCACCGGTTCATCCTTGTGTTTGTTTCAAATAGCCTTGCTAGCCTAAACCTTGTATCGAGAGGGAATACTTCTCATGCATCCAAAATACTTGAGCCAACCACTATGCCATTTGTGTCCACCATACCTACCTACTACATGGTATTTATCCGCCATTCCAAAGTATATTGCTTGAGTGCTACCTTTAAAATTCCATCATTCGCTTTGCAATATATAGCTCATGGGACAAATAGCTTAAAAACTATTGTGGTATTGAATATGTACTTATGCACTTTATCTCTTATTAAGTTGTTTGTTGTGCGATAACCATGTTTCTGGGGACGCCATCAACTATTCTTTGTTGAATTTCATGTGAGTTGCTATGCATGTTCGTCTTGTCTGAAGTAAGAGCGATCTACCACCTTATGGTTAAGCATGCATATTGTTAGAGAAGAACATTGGGCCGCTAACTAAAGCCATGATCCATGGTGGAAGTTTCAGTTTTGGACATATATCCTCAATCTCAAATGAGAAAATTATTAACTGTTGTTACTTGCTTATGCATAAAAGAGGAGTCCATTATCTGTTGTCTATGTTGTCCCGGTATGGATGTCTAAGTTGAGAATAATCAATAGCGAGAAATCCAATGCGAGCTTTCTCCTTAGACCTTTGTACAGGCGGCATAGAGGTACCCCATTGTGACACTTGGTTAAAACATGTGCATTTTGATGATCCGGTAGTCCAAGCTAATTAGGACAAGGTGCGGGCACTATTAGTATACTATGCATGAGGCTTGCAACTTGTAAGATATAATTTGCATGATACATATGCTTTATTACTACCGTTGATAAAATTGTTTCATGTTTTCAAAATCAAAGCTCTAGCACAAATATAGCAATCGATGCTTTTCCTCTTCGAAGGACCATTCTTTTACTATTATGTTGAGTCAGTTCACCTATCTCTCTCCACCCCAAGAAGCAAACACTTGTGTGAACTGTGCATTGATTCCTACATATTTTCATATTGCACTTATTATATTACTCTATGTTGACAATATCCATGAGATATATATGTTACAAGTTGAAAGCAACCGCTGAAATTTAATCTTCCTTTGTGTTGCTTCAACACCTTTACTTTGAATTATTGCTTTATGAGTTAACTCTTATGCAAGACTTATTGATGCTTGTCTTGAAGTGCTATTCATGAAAAGTCTTTACTATATGATTCACTTGTTTACTCATGTCATATACATTGTTTTGATCACTGCATTCACTACATATGCTTTACAAATAGTATGATCAAGGTTATGATGGCATGTCACTCCAGAAATTATCTTTGTTATCGTTTTACCTGCTCGGGACGAGCAGAACTAAGCTTGGGGATGCTGATACGTCTCCAACGTATCGATAATTTCTTATGTTCCATGCCACATTATTGATGTTATCTACATGTTTTATGCACACTTTATGTCATATTCGTGCATTTTCTGGAACTAACCTATTAACAAGATGCCGAAGTGCCGATTCTTTGTTTTCTGCTGTTTTTGGTTTCAGAAATCCTAGTAACAAAATATTCTCGGAATTGGACGAAATCAACGCCCAGGGTCCTATTTTGCCACGAAGCTTCCAGAAGACCGAAGAGGAGACGAAGTGGGGCCACGAGGTGGCGACACCATAGGGCGGCGCGGCCCAAGCCCTGGCCGCGCCGACCTAGGGTGTGGGCCCCTCGTGCCCCCTCCTGACTTGCCCTTCCGCCTACTTAAAGCCTCCGTCGCGAAACCCCCAGTACCGAGAGCCACGATACGGAAAACCTTACTGAGACGCCGCCGCCGCCGATCCCATCTCGGGGGATCCAGGAGATCGCCTCCGGCACCCTGCCGGAGAGGGGATTCATCTCCCGGAGGACTCTACGCCGCCATGGTCGCCTCCGGAGTGATGTGTGAGTAGTCTACCCCTGGACTATGGGTCCATAGCTGTAGCTAGATGGTTGTCTTCTCCCCATTGTGCTTCATTGTCGGGTCTTGTGAGCTGCCTAACATGATCAAGATCATCTATCTGTAATTCTATATGTTGCGTTTGTTGGGATCCGATGAATAGAGAATACATGTTATGTTGATTATCAAAGCTATGTCTATGTGTTGTTTATGATCTTGCATGCTCTCCGTTATTAGTAGATGCTCTGGCCAAGTTGATGCTAGTAACTCCAAGAGGGAGTATTTATGCTCGATAGTGGGTTCATGTCTCCGTGAATCTGGAGGAGTGACAAGAACCACTAAGGTTACGGATGTGCTGTTGCCACTAGGGATAAAACATTGGTGCTATGTTCAAGGATGTAGTCACTGATTACATTACGCGCAATACTTAATTCAATTGTCTGTTGTTAGCAACTTAATACTGGAGGGGGTTCGGATGATAACCTGAAGGTGGACTTTTTAGGCATAGATGCAGTTGGATGGCGGTCTATGTACTTTGTCGTAATGCCCAATTAAATCTCACTATACTCATCATAATATGTATGTGCATGGTCATGCCCTCTTTATTTGTCAATTGCCCAACTGTAATTTGTTCACCCAACATGCTATTTATCTTATGGGAGAGACACCTCTAGTGAACTGTGGACCCCGGTCCAATTCTCTTTACTGAAATACAATCTACTGCAATACTTGTTCTCAAGTTTTCGCAAACAATCATCTTCCACACAATACTGTTAATCCTTTGTTACAGCAAGCCGGTGAGATTGACAACCTCACTGTTTCGTTGGGGCAAAGTACTTTGGTTGTGTTGTGCAGGTTCCACGTTGGCGCCGGAATCTCTGGTGTTGCGCCGCACTACATCCTGCCGCCATCAACCTTCAACGTGCTTCTTGGCTCCTACTGGTTCGATAAACCTTGGTTTCATACTGAGGGAAACTTGCCGCTGTACGCATCACACCTTCCTCTTGGGGTTCCCAACGGACGCGTGTTGTACGCGTATCAGAACACTCCAGCACATTGTGCCACCCTTTAATAAAACACTTAGCCTATTTGAGATTGAAATTTTTATTTATATATGTGACAACATTAATACCGGTGTAACGCATTACAACGATTTTATTTTGTCACTCACCTATAAAACACATATCTTTGTTCATCAAAAGCTCTCAAGGATTCTCTTACTGTTGTCCAGTGATCATCTCATGATCCACTCTGGTATATGGTTGTAACACCTTAGAGCATAGGACATCTTTACTATGTAGTCAAAAAACGTACATATCACAGTGTTTTATGATCTAAATTCAATCATGTATTTTACTCATCAAGTGTCAAACACACTCAAGTTATATTAAACCCCATATATCAAGAACTATGTCTTGAAATTTCTATATTGAACTAATTTAATATTTATTTTATATACTTTGACTTAACCTTATTAGGTGTCTTATTTTATCTTCATAATATTTGATACTTAACATAGTTTTTGTCCAAGTCCTTTCACTTGAAAACCAGTTTTCCAATGAAAAAATTAATATTGTCTAGTAACGGTACATAACTTCTAATCAACTATATGTCATCCACATAAAGTATTAGAAAAATGTCTTAGCTCTCCCACTTAATTTCTTGCAAATGCAAGTTCCATCGATATTTGCATATCAATCTAGGAATCATGGATTTGACAAAACTCATGCGTGTATCTTGTATACGCCCTCGATTTATACTCTTATTGTTTTGCTATCCAATTTCCATATCTCAAATATGGAGTGAATGCTAGAAAAATCCATATAGACTTTGAGCATCGCTCTGGAAGATCTTAATCTTGTCATAGTCAACTCCTTGAACATTTGTTGAAAACAATTTTCAACTAGTCGATTCAAATCTATTTTCTTATAGGTCCATTTATGTCCAAAAGGTTTTATCCTTTCAGCCAATCTATCAAGTTCAAACCTTGATTTCATATATAGACACTATTTTGGATTTCATGGCTTAAAGCCATTCAATGGGGTCAGGGCCCATCGTTACTTCTTTGTTTATGGTCGGTTCATCATTTGTTCAACAACAATTATGTGTCCTCAAATCTTTCATTTGATTACGTATTTAACCAAACCTACAAGCTCCAATGGATACTTCGATCTCATGGGCTACAACACTTTGTAGGCAAAAGAGAAATGAGGGTCGTGGCCATCTCCAGAACAACTTCTGGTGCTGCGCTACTCTGATCGTATTTTTAAGGTTCGATAATCTCATCGAATGCTATTGTCCTCCCACTCAAAATTTTGCGAGAAAATCTCTTTCTCGAAAAACAAGCCATTTTCTAGACAAACCAGTTCATTGTTTGGCTTTATAGTGCAAAGAATACCTAGTTATATCCAACAAAGATAATTATCCGATTTTGGTTGTAAACTTACTTACTTATGCATTGCATACAAAAATTCTAAGAAAACACGACTTGGGTTTCACCCAATGCCATAACTCATATGGACGCCATTTCAAACGGATCATGATGGAGCTCTATTTAGTGTAAATCGGTAGTCTTTAAAGCATAGTTCTCAAAAAATTATAATGGTAGTTTATATAATTTACATCATCGATCTCACCATGTCTAAACATGTTTGATCATGTCTCTTGAACACTCCATACTCTTATGGTGTTTCGCGAGGCATAAATATTGGAACCAATTTCGCAATACTTAGATGTTTGCTAAGCTTGTAACTCAAATATTCTCCTCTATGATCCTAATCATATATTATTAATTTTCTTGTTACATATGATCTCCACATCATGATGAAAATCTTTGAACTTATTCAAATATTTTAAACTTCTTTCTCATCAAGTGGATACATCTTTATGCATCTACTTAGATTCATTGATATAAGTTTTGTCAGGTGGAAGAATCTTCCGCACACAATTTCACTCGATAGATCACATATATCAATAGATATAATTTCCAGCCATACAATCGTTTGTTCAATGTTTTGACCTATGAACGGATTTAAGTCATTTTCCTTTTATAGAAGTTTTGCAAGCGTCAAATGATTCAAATCAAATAACTTCCGAAATACTATTTTCATGGAGTTTCTTCATGTGTTATTTCTAACATGACCTAAACCGCGGTTCCACACATAAGTGGAATTCAAATCATTTAGCCTTGCAGCATGACAACTTCAAGATGAAGCTATGATAGTGAAATCTCCATCATCAACTGGCATGATCTCCATCATCTATGATAGCTAATAGTGAAATTTTATCATGACAACTTCAAGATGAAGCTATGATAGCCTAATCGAATTAGATACGTGAGTTTTATTATTTTCCTACTTTCTGGTGGATCGAGACAACTAGTGTCTTTTAACCTTCATACACAGTCATACAATTATGAGTTTATGTAGTCTCACTAATTTATATACCATCTTTTTATTAAAAAAACAAAGTATTTAGATATCATACATACCTTATACCTTACTTAGTTATTGAAAACAAACTTTTCAACTCCTCACATCACTTTGTTTCTCAAACAAATTTTAAAAAACATAGGATTAAAGGAGACAATTATGGTATTAGATGCTAATTGAAATTATTGCTCTTTAGATTTCTAATCTCGTGGAACAACTTGAGGTATGCGAAAGTTTGCAATAGAACTTTTATATTTTCTAGACTTCTCTTTCACAACACGGTACCAGTGTGTAATGTGATTATTAGTTTTAGCAGTTTTTCAGTCTCAATTAACAAGCCTAGTGCATAGGTAGTCAGATGGATGGCATCACGGCAACGATTCACGCACATACAACCAAGACTATGTTCATGATAGATTTAGTTCTAGTTAATTAAAAATTACTATATGAACTCCCACTCAAAACAATATACCTCGCATTATTTTAGTGATTACACAAACCAGATCCACTACACCCAGTTCGATCATCACGAGAGATTATGTAGCTTCAATGGCAAACATCGACATGTTCAACATATCATCTATATGACTCATGCTTTACCTTTCAGTTTTCCATGTTCCAAGGAGATGTCTGTACATGCTAGGCTCGTCAAGTTAACCCTTAGTTCCCTCATGTGAAAATATGGCTTCACACGTTGAATCTATCACACCCGATCATCACGTGATGCTTCGAAACAGCGAGTCTTAGCAAAGGAGCTAACTAAGAACGAACATTTTATTATCTTGAGTTTTTGTGAGAGGGATCATCTTATAATGCTATTGTCGTGATCTAAGCAATACAAGATGCATAAAAATGATTAACATCACATGCAATTCATAATGTGATACGATATGGCCCTTTTATTTCGCGCCTTTGATCTTTATCTCCGAAGCACCTGCATGATCTCCATCATCAACTGGCATGATCTCCATCATCGCCGGCGGGGCGTCAAGGTCCATGGTGCCGTCTTCATGGTTGTCCACAACTTGTAGTAACTACTTTTGAAATAAAACTACAACACGATGAATCGACACGCGGGTCATAGAAATTAAAGACAACTAGAAGGCTCCTGCCGGTTGCCATAATACAATAAGGATCATCTCATACATCAAATATAATCACAATCACATTATGGCCATATCACATCACATGCCCCTGCAAAACCAAGTTAGACGCCTCTAACTTGTTTGCGTATTTTACGTGGCTTGGAGCTTTCGAGTAAGATCCGGTCTACCTACGAACAAGAACCAAAACATTGATTCAAGTATTGTCAAGACACCAATTGTTAGTTGAATCTTAACTATGGTGGGAGAGACAGACATCCGCAAAGCCACTTGTGCAATACTAGTTGCACATCAAGCGTGGAGCAAGTCTCATGAACGCGGTCATGTAATGTTAGCCCGAGCTGCTTCATCCCACCATCCCGCAAGATGCAGAGTACACAAGAGAGAGGGGACAACAAAAGCATAAACGTCCACAAAACCATTGTGTTCTACTCGTCCAACCAATCTATGCATAAACACGGCTCTGATACCACTGTTGGGATTCGTAGCATAGAAAACAAAAAAATTCCTACCGCAAGAAGGAATAAAGAGCCAAGATCTAATGTACTAGATGGTAGCAAAAAGATAGTATAAATGTACTCTCTAAGATCGCTAAGCATTTAACGAGATGGATCTCCTGAATGATGTAGTCGAACACTTGCCGCTCTCAGGAGCAGGTAGAAGATCCCTCGTTGCCATAATCAGGTAGCACCTTTGCACTCGGTCACACATAAGGTGTTGATGAAGAGGTCCTTCTCCCCGTTCCAATGGCAGAGGAAGTAGTAGATCCTCCTCAAAATCCCGACAACACGATGGCGTGGTGACGGTGGTAGTGCATATTTCCTGTAGGGCTTTGACGTTGTCGTGTGGGAGAGGTGTGGAGTAGGGTGGAGCTAAGGTTTGGGGTGAGATGGGTTGGGGCGTCGGCCTTGGTGCCCTTGGTTGGTGTTGTGGCCGGGCCCTCCCCTCCTCTCCCCTTTATATAGGTGCAAAAACCTAGGTTCCAATCATACTCCCTCTAGGAGTCCTATTGAAAACCTACCATAATACAAATAATCAAAACTAGTCAAAGATGGACTAGAGGTGGGACTTTCCCCCTTTCGTTTTGGTGTGGCCATCCAAGGAGGTGGAGCCAACCATGGACTCCATCTTCCCTCCGTGTGGGTCGGCTAGCCGGGACTCCACCTACCATAGTGAAATTTTCCAAACATTTCTAGAACCTTCAAAAAATTCACCGGACTATCCAAACTTGGAATTTGACTTGTCACATATGAATCTTATTCTCCGGACCATTCCGGACCTCCTCGTGATGTCCTTGATCACATCCGAGACTCGGGACAATATTCAAAATCCATACCATATTCCATATCTACTTAAAACAGCATCAAACCTTAAGTGTGTCACCCTACGGTTCATGAAATATGCAGACATGATCGAGACACCTCTACGATCAATAACCAATAGCGGAACCTGGAGATCTACAATGGCTCCCACATATTCAACAATGACTTCGTGATCAAAAGAACCATTAACATACTATATATACCGATTTCCTTTGTCGCTCGATACTTTACTTATTCGAGGTTCGATCATCGGTATATCTATACCTAGTTCAACCTCGTTACCGATAAGTACTCTTTACTCGTACCGTGATATGACATCCCTTGTGACCTAGTCACATGATTGCAAGCTAATTGGATGACATTCCACCGAGAGTGCCCATAGTATATATATCCGTCATTTGGATGGAAAAATCCCACTCTTGATCCATGCACTTCAACTCATACTTTCAGAACACTTAATTCCACCTTTATAACCACCCAATTACGAAGCGGTGTTTGATGTCATCAAAGTATCCATCCGGTGCAAGTGATTAACACGATCTCATGGTCGAAGGATTAGGCAACTATGTATCTGAAAGCTTGTAGCAAAACGAAGAACTTTAGTGACTTGATCTTATGCTATGCTTACTTTGGGTGTGTGTCCATCACATGATTCTCTTAATGATATGATCCTTTTATTAATAACATCCAATGTTTATGATCAGGAAACCATAATCATCTATTAATCAACAAGCTAGTTTAACAATAGGCTTACTAGGGATTCTTTTATGTGTATAAAACACACAAGTATTAATGTTTCCGGTTAATACAATTATAGCATGGGATGCAAAAATTTATCATAAACACAAAGATATAATAATTACCATTTTATTATTGCCTCTCGGGCATATCTCCAACACATATGGGGCACGACTGGAGATGCTCTTAATCAACAGATAAAGTTGTCAAGATTGAAAATGCATTCGAAGTCCGTACATGGACATCATGCATCGATAGTTGGATCTATATATACGCATGTAGGTGCCGCTCTCCTATGGTGGCATGGCGGGAAATCCTACAGCCATCGCCGGAGGGGGCGCCGGTGAAGCCGCGCGCTTCAATCACACAGACGGTGGGGCATTTTTTCCGTTTCCCAGCTTTTCCTCTCGCGTTCTCCAATGGGTAGGACAAAGTAGTCCACTTACTCCGTAACACGGGGAGAAGTACACAGCAGAGTCACTCTGGTTTGGTTTTCATGCTCTCCCTGAAATGCGACCAACTCTCGTGACCGGGCGAACACCACCTACGACCACCCCCACCACCGCTACTCACCGGAGACCCCACCTGAGCTGACCGAGAGTGATGGCGAACAAGGAGGAGAGGACCCCCATGGAGTTTATACCTTTGAAGACTGTGGAGCTTGGGAGCGGGAGGCGACGCGGCGTGAGGAGGAGCGCAGAGAAGAGGCGAGGAGGCAATAGAAGGTTCGTCAGAAGCTACTCATGCTCCAAGTGTCCCATTGATTCGGATCAAAACCTTCTCAATGAGATGTTGAAAACAACCACTCACACATGCCCCAGCCGTAGCTGGTAAACCCAAGTAGTTGTTGCTCAAAGATTCACTAACATTGTTTAGCTTCTCACCAACCACGCAACTCGTTCTTCAACCGGATTTTGCATTACTAGATTTGGCAAATTACTAGATTTTGCATCACTTACCAATTACCCTGAGATATCACAACAGATATCAAGGATGTGTTCGAGATTTTCCATGTTTCTCTCATTTGCCTCCATTAATGTAAGTGAATCATTCGTAAACAAGAGATGTGTGACTATTGGTGCATCACGACACACTTTGACACCCGTGAGTTCTTCGCTGTTTTCGGCATCAGACAATATACTTTCTCGAAAGAGGCTTTCACATCGCTTTATTAATATAGCAACCCCATCTTATAACTAACAAGAGTTCGAAATGAAGAAACTGCTTAGACAATATCAAATACACGCCTAAAAGAAAGAAGAAACAAATCGGAGACTGAGGCAGAGACAGACCGACTAAACGACAATGACACAACCGTTCCGCCCTCCAAAAATGTATCACCACTCTCCTAGCATTGAAGTAACTAGTGTCAAGCAAAACCTTCAACAAGAAAAGCGAGATGCTTCACGCTTGCTGCCCAGACCAACTAATCATAGGGTTTTCCTCGACACACCGAGGGAAGCGTACCATCAGACAACATATTTGATAGGCATTCTGCACAAATAAAAAATATGAAAAGCGATAATGGATCTCCCTTGCTAAATACCTCTCGAGTTTAACTTTATTGCGTTTATTTTGCTAACGGTACGAGTTAGGTGGATGGATAGGTCCCATGTTCTTGAGAAACGCCGGCTTTTCGAAGATCGACCAGTCATAATTAACAAGCGCACGTGGTCGATCACGATAATGCACGACTCATTGTCAAGGTGCAGACGCATGTCTTTACTCGAGCTAGTAGCTACCTCCACGTATAACATATAGACAGGTTGGAATGGATAGCAACCTATTCGGCATCGATCGGATCGATCGTTGTCACGGGCCGGCTATATGTACGGCCTGGCAACCCAGCTCCAAATGCACAAGCAAGCTGAGCCAAAGCAACCAGCCATGGAGATGAACAGGTGGCTTAGTGCTAGCATCCTGCTGATGCTTTCGCTCGAGGCAGCCCTCCTTGTCGCCGGCCACCCCTCCGCCGCCGCCGTCGACGACGTCGTGGCCGCCATTCGCCTCCCCAGCGACACCCAAGGTACGTGATGCATCAGCATGCCGTCAATCTTCGTTTTCGTTGTCTCGCTTTTGCTAGTGCGCGGGTGAACATCACAGCTCTCTGCGCTGTGCAGCTGCGGCGCCGGCCAGGCCGTGGAAGTGCTGCGACGCCGCAGTGTGCACCAGGTCGATCCCGCCGATCTGCCACTGCCAGGACGCGGTGCGGCAGTGCGACGCCGCCTGCAAGGACTGCGTGCCGTCCACGGCGTACCCGTCCCTCTCCGTCTGCAACGACCGGTACACCGGCGACCCCGGGCCCATATGCAGGCCGTGGGACTGCTGCGACTTCGCGGTGTGCACCAGGTCTATCCCGCCGTTCTGCCGTTGCACCGACGAGGTGGACCAGTGCGCCGCCACCTGCAAGGACTGCGCGGCCTCCACGTCGGGCCCTTCCCGCCGCGTCTGCCAAGACGTCTTCCTCGGGTTCCCCGGGCCCAGGTGCACCGTCGAGGGTAACAACAACGTCGGTAACTAGTACTCACGCAGTCACGCGCGGCCTCACCGGCCGGCGCGAACGTTGATCGCCCGATCACCGCCGACGACGGTGGTGCGGGTTGCTCTTGCTGATGCGTGAAAGAATAATAAAATAAAGGTTGCATCTTGCAATATGTATGGTGTGGGTCAGCACTTCTACTCCGGTGCTCCTCCTTTGGAGAAAATCTGGGAGCATCCAACATCGGTGAAGATTTTTTCATACATGTTCGTAAGTAGGGATAACATCGTAATTTCAGTGTAGGTTCACCGTCCGTATAGCCCAGTACAGGTCCGTATGACCCGTGTTTTATTGTACCCCTTTTTTATACGTATCTACGATTTCAAAATAAGGCATGCACACGACGTGGGGCGGTACTTAGGCGGATAAGATCGTTAACTGGTCATGCGACCTTTTTTTCTTCTTCTTACGCAAAGTATACATACTGTATCGATGGGTATACATGGGCTGGATATAGGTTTTAGCGGACCCAACACAGGAAAAAAACCCAATTACAACCCTTCAACTTAGTTTAGGGGGAGCACCGGAGTAGCCCTCGTGGGTCAGGCAACTATGAATAAAGACCGTTTAAGTTCACGTGCATTACTTTGTTTCCAACAAATTAATACTTGTACATTACGACTCTAAATTAATATTGTAAGTTTAATAAGCTTGTCAAAATTTAGATTTATCTAGGTACTCTTTATTGTATAGATAAGATCGAAATTTAGATAAATCTCCAACATCGTTTTATGAACGCAAGGAGTACTTATTATTGAACCTATCACGATTTCCACCAAACTATTGCACGAGTCTTCAAAAAATGTATACGTATTCATGTAATAAATTTTATGATTTTTTAGAACATATAAATAGAATTTTCAAATATTTTAAAAACCAGGAACACTAGTGCTAATGTGCACCAAATCAGCTTTTCACAACATGACTCTCAATTATTACTACTACCTTTCTTCATAAAAGGATCTCACAAACTAGTCTATATTTAGGTATTCTTTAGTGTATAGGTACGACTAAATTTAGATAGGTTTCCGACATTCTTTTATAGGGCGAGAGAGTACTTGTTATTGAACCTATCACAAGTATTTGGTGCCGGAGGAAGTACTCTGGACAATTACAGTAAAGCTATATGAATCGATTTAGATTTGAGCTAGTAAAGGATGAACACAAAAACAAACATATGTGTAGTAAAAAGAAAGTGTCCCTAGTTCTTTTTTCTGGCGGAAAAATTGTTTCCCTTGTTGATTACACATATAGCCCACTAAATTCCACGAAAACAATATTCATGAAGAGTCATACCAGCCGGAGCCACAACAGTAGAAATTAAGCTAACGGAGCCTTCAAGGAAGATTCGGAGCACTGCAGCCCATAACTGAATCAGTGAGCGGACAATTAACCAGGAGAGACGATCGCTAATGTATACAGGCGTGAGCAACAATGCCTCAGTCTAGTCTAACAGATTCATAGAAGGATGACTTCAGCAGCCATAACTAACTCTAATCTAATACGGAGTACATGGAGTCGACGATGCATCGCCATCGTTGTAAGGCAATGCCAATGCGGCAATGCAAAGTGTTTTCTGGGTGTGTTCGGTTTGGGAACGAAGTGGAATGGAATGTAATGGTTCCGTTCCAGAGAAATTGAATGGTTCCATTCCTACGTTCGGTAGGGACCAAAAAATGGAACGGAATGGTTCCATCCTGTGTTTGGTTGGAGGAACTGTAAAACAGAACACATAGCCATAACACTGTTAGTTATTCCATGATCTGAGAATGAACTTATCTTTTGTCCTAAAATACTAATTATTGGTAGCAAATTATTATTTTTTGTCTCAAAATACTAATTAATTGTAGCTCCATGCCCCGCCCGCTTGCCGAAGCCGCCGCGCGCTTCCCGACGCTGCCGCGCGCCCTTCCCGCCGCCGCCGCGCGCTCTTCTCGCCGCTGCGGCGTGCCCTTCCCGTCGTCGCCCCGCCCGCTTGCCGAAGCCGCCGCGCGCTTCCCGACACTGCCGCGCGCCCTTCCCGACGCCGCTGCCGTGCGCCCTTCTCGCCGCTGCATGCTCCCAGCTACCCTGCCTGCTTGCCCTCCGATCATCGCCCATGCCTGCTTGCCCTGCGGCCGTCGCCCTCGGGAGAGAAATTAGGTGGGTTAAGCACGAGTGGAACGAGCCCGTTCCACCGATTCGGTGGAATGGTTGCATTCCGGATCTAGGGGGAATATTCCCTTTTCTGGAACCACCCCATTTCATTCTATTTTCCAACCGAACACGAGAACGGGTGCCAGGTGTGGAACGATTCCATTATATTCCACTTGGTGACACGCGAGATAGAGATTTTTATGTCATGTGAGTCACAACGCCGAAGAGTATAGATAAGTATGGCGAGGGGAATTGGCCCACGCGGTACATGAGAAGAAAAGGACGAGGGGGCCACTACGCAACAGGTCACCATCCTACATGACGATTATTGGCCATAATTAACAGACGTGGACACGATGCATTTCAATCTGTGTCTGGTAGCTGGCTCGGATTGGACCACCTAGATTTCGAGAATGGGATCTTGGATTGTCCAGTTTTCGGTGTTTGTTTGGATCTAATGGATATCATGCGGTTAAGACAAGGTGCAGTTATCTAGAATGGTTAACAACACTTGTCTTAGACTTAGATTGTTAACAACAATTAATTCTAGAGCGCTACAAGTAACATACGGTTAAGACAAGGTGCAGTTATCTAGAATGGTTAACAACAATTAATTCTAGAGCGCTACAATTAGCCGGGGAAACGGGAGCAGGAAGCCGAGGTTTCCGTGCGACCAAGGTTGCGGGGTTGCTTTGCAGCCCAGGCCTCCACAGTCGAATGAAGTAGTAGTATAAGAGCAAGCACAATAAATCTTAATCAGCTGACTATAAGGATTAAAATAGTACTCCCTCCGTTCCTTTATATAATGCCTATTGTTTTTTCGCATTTGTTTCAGAATATAAGAGTAAATCTATGTTTTTTTTGCAAAGAACCCCTTCCACCGATCAGGTCAAGTCCAGAAAATCTGGAAACCGATCTGGTCATGTATTTCTGAGATCTGTTTTCAGTTTCCTATTTTATCTGTGATATCGCTAGGGGTTTTTGTGTGAAAAAATGGCTCGCGCTAATTTCCGTGCCAAAAAACAATAGGCACTATAGAAAGGAACGGAGGGAGTATATTATTGCTTAGTTGGAGGAGAGAGATGAGATGAGAGAAGGAAAGTGTGCTCTTATGCAAGAGCCACCTCTAGCACGTGCTCTTAGGCACTTTGTGAGAGTGAAAGATGGGCCATACATCGCCATAACTCTAGATCAATCGTGGCGGAGTAATGGCGATGAAGATCGTCTGTCCCATTTTCATTACGGTTACTAGGAGTTGAAGTATGTTACTTGTTGCCCCTTCTATATATGTTGCATGCCCGCGGTTTCCATGTGACATTTCACCCTCCGCCCCTTCAAGATGATTACTAGGAGTTACTAGGAGTTGAGAACTAATGGTAGTATGGTACCCAGGCATCTTAGTTGGTTTCAGGATTTGTCCAATTGCTTCATTGGGGCTGTATTTGGCCTGATGGCTTCAAGATGCAGTGGCCACTCGATTCCCCTTGTGCGATTCCTCATCTCGATCAGTGTTCCATGATCCGGTAGGTTTGATTCTCTTTTATATACGTTGTATCGGCAGGATCAGGGGCTGGGCTTGGACACATCCGGCTTCATGGCACCAGATACAATCTGCTTAGAGCAGGTTTAACAGACCCCTTAAAACGCCCAACCCCGTAAAATAACCGCCGATATACGGGTTAAAGCTCTATCCGGCCGTCTAACAGACCCCTTAAATCGCCCAACCCCGTAATTTTTTTACAGTTTTGGCTACAGGGCGGCTCCTCGTCCCTTACAAGTACAGGGTGGGAGGCTGAATACAGGGCCAACCCCTCACCTGTGGCACGCTGAATTTTCACCAAATTGCAACTGCTTCCGCCATGGAGCCCCGCTGGAGAAACGTGCGACCACCTCCGCCGCGCCGCCGAGCGTCCGTGGCTGCCGCGCTGCAGTGCCTGCAGGTCTTCTCGCGGGCGGGGGCGGGTGGGGGCGGCCGTGGCGGCGAGGGCGCCGTGGCGGCGAGGGCGGTCGTGGCCAAGGCAATGGCGGACGGAGGCGGGGCGGCGGCCGGCCGGCCGGTGGCGGCGGGCAGGGCGGCGGGCCGGTGGCGGCGGGGCAGGGCGCGGCCGTGGTGGACGGCGTGCGGCGGGGCCGTGGTGGCGGGGCGGCGGGGGCTGTGGTGGGCGGGGCGAGGGGGCCGTGGCGGGCGTGCGCGCAGCAGGGGCGGCGGCGGGGGCGCGGTGGCCGGCCGGCGAAGCGGGGCAGGGAGCGAGGGCCGGGAGGAGGAAGAAGGAGAGGAGGAAGAAGGGGAAAAAAGAAAAGAAAAAATGATTTGGCATATTCTAGGAATATGCTCTTTTACAGTTTAGGGATACGGGTTCTGCTAGCTCGTCCGAGTTTTCGGCCGGTGAAAAGTGAATACAGGGCCCTTTACTCGTGTTTTAAGGGCGAAAATATACGGGGCCTGTTAGACATGCTCTTACCTCACCATTATTAAGGTAAATCAACGACCACGCATTTATTATTAGTTGGAATTGTGAGTTTTGGGTTTTTAATCTGGTTGTGGATTGGTTCGTGTTTGGTTCCTGTGAGGAGAAGATGTCGGCAAACATGAGGCCGTTGTAGCCGTTGTAGGGACACACATCAGAGGTGTTCTAGCCCTGAGGCAACGCTACACAGAGGGTCGTTTTACAGCAGGTTCAACTTCATCAGGATAACATTACCCAGTAGGCCATGTCGAGCTTGCTTGAAACGTAGTATTGCTACTTTCTTTCAACCCGTTTGATATTGGTCTGAAATCCAGTCTATTGTTCTACAGAAGTTCATATAAGGCATATATCTGCGAGATAATTCTCAGTTGATTACATAGGATACTGCCGCCCAATTTAGCTTAGGTAGCTGCATAAGCATTTCGAGTAATATATAATTGTTGCCTCGAACATGCCACTAAGGGTTGGCCCATTCATGTTTTGACATATTTCATTGGGATGGCAAAAACTAAGTTATGTAATTTGATAAGATTAGTAATGCATAAGCAGGCGTGATAGTCACGGTCACTATGAGTCGATATGGTTGTATCTTTACTGATGGGCTGTGCTACTTGGTATAAGGCAATAAATTTCATGAAAATATTAGCTGAATTCATGTTGAGGAATCCATTTTTCTTTGATATATCCTTGTTTTAAAACATCATAACTCGTTGAGCTGCATGTGCGCAATGATTTAAGAGATTGAATAAGAACCATCAGCTCAGTTCATATAATTTTTTATTTGCACTGAAAAATTATCTCAGCCCTGGGTTAAAAATAAGGGTTCAATCTTTCATCTGATGTTGGTCTTTTGGATTCAGCCTTCAAGCTCAATTCATATATAGTCAAAAGAAGCTGTATTATTTTCTTGAAAATTGCTATTTTTGGTGAGAACAAAATACTAGAGGCTATGACATCAATAGGTTTCCTTTTGCAGAATATACAAATACAGTGGTTCATTTTGCACTTTACAGAAAATTGTTGTTTGTGTTTGAAGTCATTCTTTCTTAAACCTCGCTGGCAGCAAACTTGTGTTCAATATGGACAACGATAGCATAAAAAGCGCGTGTGTTGGTCGTGCGCGCAGACATTGTTGGAAAAGGTGGGTGTTGGTAACTTGGTATCATATTTATGTAGTCTGCCTCCGGACCAAAGGTCTCATTTGCCGTCCAACTACTATATAAGGAAAATTCTGGGTACTTTACTGTCTTTCATAGACTTCAGATTTTCGTATACACAGTACTCGCTATTCATCATATAGATTTTTTTGGATGTGATTGTGGACTCAAATCAATAGAGCCATGTTCAGGAATAGCCCGTACAAAATTGTTCTTTCTGAAGCATATTTACCTGGAGCAAGCTCGAAAACAAACTTGACAAGACAACCAAGAAAATTTTAAATGTTGCGGAGCAACCAGGAAGGACCCTGAACTCAGTCCTCTGTTTTTTTGACTGAATGGCATGTACGTTGTAAACACCAAAACAAGCTGTGTAGCATCAGTGTAAAATATCTGCTTGTTAGACTTGTTTTCCCGTCCCCTTCTCTCTCCTCCCTCCTCTTTCTTGAGAGTCTCCACTGCAGCCCCGGCTCCTCTCCCTCCCATCTCCGGCGGCCTTGCCGGCCGGAGTAGGCGGGGGAGAGGAGGCCGGCCTCCTCCTCCTCTGTACATCCAGAGTCTCTGTTCTAGGTCTAGGATTAGGTCGAATCTAGGTTTAGGATTTACCCATGTGGAGAATGGCGAGATGCCATGGGGGATTCTGCTGCCGGTGAGTTCGAGCGCCTTCTGGTGGCGGTTGATGCTGGTGCAGCTGCTTGTGGAGCTCCTGTGGAAGGAGCCGGAGGCGGGCGGCGGCGCTACATCAACATCCCTCTCAACGTCAATAAATCTCGAGGTTGAAGCCCCGAATCGGCGAGATCTGGAGCCTTGTTTCTTCCGTTCCTGCAGTCATGGTGATTTGCATGAGGAAGAAAAAGTGCTTGCGGCTCCTTGTTCGGAAGCTTTGCGGGATCGGGGAGTGTGCGTGTGCACTCTCGAAGCTTCGTCATCTTGTGGAGTTCATCAACGCCGGCAAAGATATGTCGGGGTTATCTTCGGCGACTCGAGCCAATCCACGCCTAGAAGCGATGAGCTTCCATGGACTGCCTTCCTCCTGGTCTATAGGCCTTACTGGAGGATCTTCATCGCCTACAACATAGGATTCATCACCTACGTTGCCCCAAGTGGCATGTTCCCCGGTGGCTGCGCAGGTTCCCGGAGCTGGAGGTTCACTGGATGCGGCGGCAAGAACCAAGGATCTGATTGCTTTTCCCCTTTTAGTTTAGGGTTCTTTCTGTAAAAGTTAAGGCCCATGCTGTATTTCTTTACGTACTTAGGGTCCTTTCTACAACTTTGTACCGACCGCTTGACTAATGAAGCTTCCTGGCCCTTCGGGGCCTCACCCGTTCAAAAAAAAGAAAGACTTGTTTTATTTACAGGATCCATATCTCCTGTATTTGAACTAGCTGGTTATTATCAAGTACCTTACGTTGTTATTTTCTTGAGATGGACGGGCGCCACAACGCGCGCTTTTATGGTCTAGTTTGACATGCATCTGCGCTATGTGGCGTTCCTGATGCCACGTTGGCAGATGTATAAGGATGACAATTTTACCGATGGTACAAGTATACTACATGTGGTTGTAGGTATCGTACCCGCATGGGCGGCGTATGGGTACAATTTTATATTTATGGGTAACACCTATAATACACCCTTTAAGTTAAGGGTATGGGCGGGTATAGGTTCATACCCGTGGATAACCCATACCATACCCGTTTAAGCTCTCATGTAAAACTTAAATGTAGAGTTTTAACCTATGTGGCCTGAGTAACCGACGGATGAGTATGAGATTGCAACTTCTAAACTTCAATATTTGTCACTAGATGGTATGTGTGCTTCGCTGCGCTGGACACAGCTTGTTTTAATCTTGTTGTGTTAGTCATGATGATTGGTCTGGGCTTTTCTACTCTTTGTTCTAATAGTTCTTAGAAAAAACTAAACAATGCCTCTGCCTTGAAGTAGCAGAATTGATAGCATAGAAGGATACGGAAGTCTTGTTCATGGCGGGCCAGGGGCGACGGCGGGTGACCTCCAGGCATCGTGTGCACTGCCTTCGACTCCCACTCTTCTCCAGCTCCCCTTCTCCTTTGCTTTGGCCTCGGAACTAATGCTTTCGCACCACGCTCTTCCCTAGGAAAAATCCCCAAATCCAGGAGAAATCGGAGGCTAACGCTGGCAGTTACCGCGTGGGATGTAGAATTCGAGGGTGGTGGTGGAACGCATCAAGCTGTGGGCGAGATCGGTGCAGAGGCAGGAACGTTGGAACCTAGCAAAGGCTCTAAGGGTTCGAGCCGTTGACCGAGCTTGGAGGCACCATGGGCTCTGCAATGGAAGAGCAATGATGATGAATCTACTACATCTGAGAGGTGTGGCTGCTTCGAGCTCTACATCTACTCTTTTGGGCCGATTGCCATCGATCCAGGTAGCTTCTCTTAGGGGACAACAATTGGTAAACTTTGGCTTTTAGTGGTTGGATACACAAGTACAACTTCATACTCAGTACATGCGAAGGCTAGCGAAAGACTGGAGCGACCAACTAAGAGAGCAATAATTGTTATAATCATGCATAGCGACAAAACGATATTAATCAAAGCCTAAAGTGATATTACAAGTCAAAAACTAAATGATCATAGAGGCTTTAGTTGACTGGTTTTTAGTCATAACATGTTGTAAGCATTTGCCAAATCAACCCAACAAAGCATCAAAGGAGAATACCACAATATTATGCTTCTTATGATGGAAACAACGCATGATTCTTTCAATGGCACATTAAGCACTCTCAACGATTTGATACACGTGATAATACAACAATAACTACTAATATATCATAAGAATAACATCCAACATGACATGCCAAAGTCTATGCCACAGTCTAGAGAAGATTCCTTTTGCATCACTATTAGCATGAAACATTTTACTCGTCTCCAACACCAATCAATTTATTTGAAATAACTCTCATAAATAATAATCAATACATATCAGACAGCTAATCATACATGAATAAATAAAACTAACAAGATCTGAACAAAATAAAAGTGGAGAAACCAGTGATAAACGAAGTACTAGCAAACTAGAACACTCGCATAACAGTAAAAGTGAAAAGTACAGTGTTCTATGCAATTAAAATAGAATGTGTCATTCTCCAAAACATATATGCTGGGATCAAACCTTATTCTACAGCAAACAAAACAAAAGAGAACAAAAAGAAAAAATAAAGATGCTCCAAGAAAAACACATAGCATATGAAGCAATAAAAATATAGCGCACATCAAGATGACATGTTACTTTGTTGATGAAGAAGGGGATGCCCAAGGCATCCCCAAGCTTTGACACTTGTACCTCCTGGATATTTCTTGAGGTGGCAGGGGCATCCCAAGCTTGAGCTTTTGTCCATTCTTCATTTCATTACATCATTCTTCTCTCCCTACACTTGAAAACTTCATTCATGCAAAACTTCACACAATTTTTTAGTGGCAACATTAGTGCAATCGAAATAACAAATCCACTTAGGTTCAGTTCTAAAATATATCAAACATCCATTAAAATATTAGCTACCGTAGAAACTTTTTCAAAAAGCTCTTTCTCTCAAAAGAACTCAAAAAGAAAGAGAATAAGAGGCAAATGCAAAATAGTGGCAGAAATATGTCAAAACAGAATAGCAGGTAAAAATCGATTTTTTAGGAAATTCTCTGTTTCTTAGATCGAAAAGTGCAAACCAAATGAAAGTTAAATAATAACCCGGGCATATGCTCAAAAATTGGCAGATCAAAATTACGTACTGGCTGGGAGTACGATTTTTTTTTGTAATAGCACAGAATCTGTTTTTGGACAGCAACTTCCCAGATCTTACTTTCTTCATATTAGAGGCTACACTTGGCACAAAAACGAAATAAAAATGATAAGAAGAGGTTATTACAGAGGCAATAAAAAGAAAAATTATAGAAAATAAACATGGGTTGTCTCCCATAAGCGTTTTCTTTAATGCCTTTCAGCTAGGCGCAGAAGTTTGAGAAGATGCTCACATAAGAAACATGAATTGAAGTAAAAGAGAGCATCAAGAAGCATATATAAAAATATTTAAGTCTAACCCACTTTCTATGCATAGGAATCTTGTAAGAAAATAAATCAAAGAATCACATAGTAACAAGCATATGAAAGCAAAACAGGTGCAACTTCAAAATTTTCAATATATAGAGAGGTGTTTTAGTAACATGAAAACTTCTACAACCATATTTTCCTCTCTCATAATAACTTTCATTAGCATAATGAATAAACTAAATAATATATCTGTCACATAAAACATTCTTACCATGAGCCACATGCATAAAATTATTGCTCCCCACATAAGCATAGTAATTCTTATTAATTGTAGTGGGAGCAACTTCAACAAAATAGCTATTATTATTATTCTCATCTCCATAATCATCAAAGAGAGGGGATTTGGTGACTAGGTGTATACGTGAGCACCCTCTAGATGCCACACGATCTGCGTTGAGATCCGGTTCTCGTCAGTTGGATCTATTGCCTTGACGTTGTCTTATCCATCGCTAAGCGTACTTGGCGTGGGTCCTACGTGATTTGAAAGTGCATCTGGCCCACTATTTGAATTCAAAAAGGTGGGTCCTACATGATTTGGAAGTGTTGTTAGTGCTGATGTGGTTTGCTAACCCAACAATGATTGTAACGGTGGATTGCTAGATGTGACACGTGTCAACCAATGGATGTGTGCTCACGTATACACCCGTTCACCAGGCTTCATCCGAATCATCAAATATAGGAGGCATATTGTAATCATAATTAAATCCCTCCTCAATAGTAGGTGGACTGAAAATAACATAATCATCACTGTAATCATCATATATTGGAGGCATAGCAATATCAAAGTAAATTTCCTCCTCCGTGCTTGGGGGACTAAAAATATCATGCTCATCAAAACCAGCTTCCCCAAGCCTAGATTTTTCCATATTATTAGCAATAATGGTGTTCAAAGCATTCATACTAATAATATTACTATTAGCATGCAAATAAAGTTCCATAGGTTTTTTAATTTTCTCTTCAACCTCATGTCCTAACTCGAGATAAATACTATAAAGCTACCTAATTTTGGTTTTTGTTTTTTATTAAGTCTAACTAGTGAAAATAAAAACAAGAAACAAAAAGATATAATTGAAGAATCTAAATGAAATAACTTCGAGCACTCACCAACAACTAGATAGCTTAGTAGCCAGAGGATGTGAGTACCTTTTACCTTACCTCCCCGACAGTGGCGCCAGAAAAGAGCTTGATATCTACGCACACTTCTATTCTTGTAGACAGTGTTGAGCCTCCAAGTGTAGAGGTTTGTAGAACAACAGTAAGTTTCCCTTAAGTGGATCGCCCAAGGTTTATCAAAATTAGGGATGTAGACATCAAAGTTATCCCTCTCAAGCAACCTCTGCAATTACGATATAAAAAGTTTCTTGTGTCCCCAACACACCCAATACACTTGTCAGATGTATAGGTGCACTAGTTCGGCGAAGAGATAGTGAAATACAAGTAATATGGATGATTATGAGTAGTAATTGCAATCTGAAATAAAAATGGTAGCAAGCAACATGTAGCAGAACTGGTTGTAAACGGTGTTTTGATGCTTAGAAATAAGGCCTAGGTATCATACTTTCACTAGTGGACACTCTCAACAATGATGCCATAATTGAATACATAAATATTATCTCTTCACACATGCTACTTTGAACCATTCTCCGATTTGATAACAAACACAAATTCACTTTGTATGGCTGCATAAGCATTTCTTAAAGTTCGCATTCCCAATCTATGGACACCCCACGCTATCACTTTGAGCATACAAAGATGGTACTAACTACTAACCACAATTCATAATTATTTCTGTAAATTAAGCTTAAGAAACAAACACAGTGTGCACATTGTCACCTTCACACCATTGGACAAGGTGTTCCCGGAGATCACATAATAAAACCACTTGAGAAGCATAATAGTTGAAGAATAACATCTACATATTCAACTAGATTACAAAGCTCATGATCACATAAATATCATATCATGGGAGATAGAGATATACCACATAGCTACCGGTAAAGCCCTCAGCCTCGGGGGAGAACTACTCCCTCCTCATCATGGGAGTAAGGAACGTCGATGGAGATGGCTCCAGGGGCAATTCCCTATCCCGACAGGGTGCCGAAACAGAGACTTCTATCCCCCGAATCTTGTCTTCAGCGGCAGCGGAGCAACGAAACTTTTCTGGAACGGAGGCTGATTGATTTAGAGTTCACACGTGGAGGGAATAAATAGGCAGAGGAGATAGGTCGGGGGGTGCCGGGGTGGCCCACACCACCCCTAGGTGCGGCCAGGCCTGGTCTGGACGCCCTGTGGCGCCTATTCGGCTCCCCTTCGGACTTCGTCTTCATTACGGTAAGATATTGACTTCGGCTTTTGTTTCGTCCAATTCCGAGAATATTTCCTGTAAAGCTTTTTCGAGACCAAAAATAGCAGAAAACAAGAAACTGGCCCTGTGGCATCTTGTCAATAGGTTAGGGGCCGTGCAACGAAGTGTAAATAAAACATAGTAGAATTGGTGTAAAACAAGCATGGAGCATAAAAAATTATAGATACGTTTGAGACGTATCAGGGAACGCGGCGGAACCAGAGAAACATCGAAACAAAGCCAGAACTAACAAAGATTGGAGGGGGAAACTCCGCTAGAGCCAGCACCAGAGGGATCTCCACCTTCTCGAACGTCTTCACCATCATCACCATGATGAAGAGGGAGTAGTCCATCTCTGGACTATAGGTTTGTGGCAGCAGTTTGATCTATTTCTCTTCTTCTTCTTCTTCTTCTTCTTCATAGATCTAGTATCATATGAGCTACCCACCATGATTATGTATTGATCGATGCATATCATGTACCCGATTCTAAATTACTTGTTCTAATCCAACTTGTATGCAATAACATGTATGGGGAGACGTGTGTATTAGATGGAGTAGGATGGTGGTAGTAATTAAATACTGACAACAAATTGAAGATGCACTATGGTTTTACTTTCTTTTGTTGCCTCACTAGGGATAAAGTGAATACATGTGCTATAGTTATAATGTGACAATGTGATAATCTTGTTTGTTCAAGGTAGCTTATTTAAGATTCAAATATTATGTCGAAATACTTAAGGTTATACTCTGTTGATTCTTAATTCAAAATTGATTGGAGTTTTCCTTTTCTTGAGGGTAGAAGAGAGATGTGTTGTGTCATTCTCTATGTTAGGACGAAATGCCCATATTAATGCTTATCAAACACATATCAAAGTTTCACCAATATTATGCTATTAATGCATTGTTAGTGTCCACTATAACTTAAAAAGAGACAGGACAAGTGAACCTATGAAACCCGGTCCATTTTAAATCATAAGAAACATATTTCCAACACGTTTATCATACTTTATATTTGCTGCAATTTATTAATCCAAAAATACCAAAAATACTTTCTCCACTTACACACAGAAAACTCAAAACCAGTTCCATTTTAATGTTCTTATTTAGCTTGCATAGGTTGTTTACTTTATCTTACTTTTAGTTACCCTTTTATTTACTATTACTAATACCAGACCTTGTGCTTGACAACCACATGGTAGACTTGGGGCCACAAAGCAAAACTCTAATTGCAGGGTTGTTAGTGTTGGAGATATGCCCAAGAGGCAATAATAAAAGTGGTTATTATATATCTTTATGTTTATGATGAATGTTTATATATCATGCTATAATTCTATTAACAGAAACATTGATACATGTGTGATATGTAAACAACAAAGAGTCCCTAGTATGCCTCTTAACTAGCTTGTTGATTAATGGATGATTAGTTTCATAATCATGAATATTGGATGTTATTAATAACAAGGTTATATCATTGTATGAATGATGTAATGTACACACCCAATTAAGCGTAGCATAAGATTACGTCATTAAGTTATTTGCTATAAGCTTTCGATACATAGTTACCTAGTCCTTATGACCATGAGATCATGTAAATCACTTATACCGGAAAGGTACTTTGATTACATCAAACACCTCTGCGTAAATGGGTGGTTATAAAGGTGGGATTAAGTATCCGGAAAGTATGAGTTGAGGCATATGGATCAACAGTGGGATTTGTCCATCCCGATGACGGATAGATATACTCTGGGCCCTCTCGGTGGAATGTCGTCTAATGTCTTGCAAGCATATAAATAAGTTTATAAGAGACCACATACCACGGTACGAGTAAAGAGTACTTGTCAGCAGACGAGGTTGAACAAGGTATAGAGTGATACCGATGATCAAACCTCGGACAAGTAAAATATCGCGTGACAAAGGGAATTGGTATCGTATGTGAATGGTTCATTCGATCACTAAATTCATCGTTGAATATGTGGGAGCCATTATGGATCTCCAGATCCCGCTATTGGTTATTGGTCGGAGAGAGTTCTCACCCATGTCCACATAGTTCATGAACTGTAGGGTGACACACTTAAGGTTTGATGTTGAAATGGTAGAACTTGAATATGGAATGGAGTTCGAAGTATTGTTCGAAGTCTCGGATGGGATCCCGGACATCACGAGGAGTTCCGGAATGGTCCGGAGAATAAGATTCATATATAGGAAGTCATTTTATAAGTTTGAAAATGATCCGGTGATTTTACGGAAGGTTCTAGAAAAGTCCGGAAGGAATCACTAAGGAAGGAGGAGTCCCGGAGGGACTCCACCTCCCCATGGCCGGCCAACCCTAGAAGGGGGAGTCCAAGGTGGACTCCACCTAAGGGGGCCGGCCACCCCCCCACATGGAAGGGGGGAATCCCACTTGAGGTGGGAGTCCCACCTTGGGTAGGTTTCCCTACTACATGGAAGGTTCTTGTGTTGGGGTCTTATTCGAAGACTTCTAGTCCAACACTTGGGGATCCACCTATATAATGAGGGGCATAGGGGAGGGGGCCGGCCACCACAAAGCCACATCTTGGCCGCACCCCCTTAGTGGCCGGCCACCCCTCTCCCAAACCCTAGCCGCCCCCCCTCTCCTCCACCTCTCCCGCACGCTTAGCGAAGCTCCGGCGGAGTTCTCCATCGCCACCGCCACCATGCCGTCGTGCTGCCGGATTCAAGGAGGAGCTACTACTTCCGCTGCCCGCTGGAACGGGGAGAAGGACGTCGTCTTCATCAACACCGAACGTGTGACCGAGTACGGAGGTGCTGCCCGATCGTGGCACCGTGATCAAGATTTTCTTGTTATCACCAGAATTTGACCGAATCAGAGGTGGGCCGCGATCAAGATGGGCTTGAAGAATATACATGGAAGAAATACGTGAATCGGCCTTATATGCAAAGTTTGGGCTAGTTTGCCCGTGTATCTGTAATATAGTAGGATACGTGTTGATTAGATAGAGTTTGGCCCGTGCCCGGTTGGGATTATTCCCACGTTAGAAAGTCTACGGACTATAAATATGTATCTAGGGTTTATGAAATAAACAACAATCGCGTTCACCACAAACCAATCTAGGCGCATCGCCAACTCCCTTGTCTCGAGGGTTTCTTCCGGGTAAGCATCATGCTGCCTAGATCGCATCTTGCGATCTAGGCAGTACAAGTTTATTCGCTGTTCATGCGTTGCTCGTACTGAAGCCTTTTTGATGGCGAGCAACGTAGTTATCTTAGATGTGTTAGGGTTAGCATTGTTCTTCGTATCATATGTTGTCGTCGTGCAACCCTTAGACATCTAGCCGCCCTTGCACCTATCTCAGGTGTAGGGGCGGCACCCCGCTTGATCATTATTTAGTAGATCCGATCCGTTATGGTTGCTCCTTGTTCTTCAAGGATTAGTTTAATATCTGCATAGTTAGGCCTTACAAAGGGTTGAAGGATCCAGAGGCACGTAGGGTGTAGTTTGCTAGCCCTAGACAGGATGTTCCGAGGATCAACTTCGTGTTGGTTTTTAGGCCTTGTCTAGGATTGGTTTACGATCACCGTACGTGGCCGCGAGGCTCAATCACGAGTAGGATGTTCCGATTATGTGGTGAAAACCCTAAATCGTAGTAGGTCGTTTTAGCTTTATTCTGATCAAGCAGGACCACCATATATTCGTACACCTCGTGCGAATCATGGGTGGATCGGCTCTTTGAGCCGATTCACAGGACAACCTGAGAGCCGATCGAGGCTCGTATTTAATGTTTACGTGTATGCCATGCAGGAAACTAAGCGAGGCACATCCATCACCTTCCTGACCAGGTATAGGTCAGGTGGCACGCCCTTGCACCAGCATCGGACGTGCATGCCGAATCTTTGCGGGCCGTCGCTTAGAGGGACCAGGGCCAGCCGCAGTCCTGGGAGCCTCCCGGCTCTACTGTGTTGCCCGTCGCTGCTCGCCGGTGGGTTTCTGACCGCAACACATTCTGGCACGCCCGGTGGGACAATCGTCGACATCAACCACGTCGCCATCTACATCTGAGATGGCGGAAGGCACTCCAGTCACGTACGAGGATTTGACCGAGGAGCTCAAGAAGAAATATGACGAGGTCAAAGCGATCCTCGAAGCCGGCCTCATCGGCTCTTTTCACAGAACCCGCTCACATGGCGTCAGGTGGAAAGGGTTCTCCCCTGAAGGCGCGCTCGATGGAGTGGACTTGTCCGCCCCGTCCGAAGAACGCACCAGGTCCCTGCGTCAGGAGATTAACTACATGGTAGCTCACTCGCTGCACCGCCATTCTGAGAGTCTGGTGAACGCTTTGGAGCGTGTCGCTCTTCGGGTGATCCAGGAAATCATGAGGCATCAGTACTCTCTGTCAGGACCAGCTCTCGGGACTTACCAAGGAGAGATGCCACTCCAGTCCCGTCCACCGCTGCCATTCGCGTTGGCAGCACCAGAAGTGCCGAATTCACCGGCATACGTCATCTACAAGATCGGTGGTGACCCTAGCGACTACCAGTTCTTGCATGAGGCGCCTAAGGAGGTCCCTCACGGATACACGTGCACTTACGTGCCGGACTGCGGTAACTGGGCACTCACAAACCAGACTGCAGCAGCAGGGACTTCTGGAACAACAGGAGGGACTTCGGGAACAGATCTTGAGAAGCAGACGTGGCTGGCTAAGTATGCCACTCCGACAAACCTCCAGAGCTCGGCTCCTGCAGTTGGCTCAGAGCTGGAAAAGCAAGCATGGCTGGCTAAGTATGCCACTCCGGCGAATCTTCAGAGTTCGACTCCTACAGCCAGCACCGCGGATCAGATCAGTACCATCCTGAGAGACCAGTTCGGCATGGTGCCGAAAAGGAGGACAATCGGCTATTCCAAGCCGTACCCCAACGAGTACGAGTTGATCCCGCTACCACCCAAATATCGGCTCCCTGATTTCTCCAAATTTAATGGATCAGATGGTTCCAGCTCCATCGAGCATGTGAGCCGATATTTGGCACAGCTGGGCACGATCTCAGCATCAGATCCACTACGCGTGAGGTTCTTCGCACAGTCCCTCACAGGATCGGCTTTCGGGTGGTACACTTCGTTGCCACCAGACTCGATCCGGGCTTGGAAGCAGTTGGAAGAACAGTTCCACATGCAGTATCACTCAGAGGCTTCCGAATCTGGCATTGCCGATCTAGCACAAGTACGTCAGAAGCGTGGAGAAACCGTGGCAGAATACATCCAGCGCTTCAGAACTGTTAGGAACCGATGTTATTCGGCTCGTTTGACTGAAAAAGAAGCAGTCGATTTGGCGGTGGTGGGCCTTGCATCACCAATCAAGGATATGGCCTCCCAAGCAAACTACCCTTCACTGGCGCACATGGTTCAGAAACTGTCGTTATATGAACAGCGCCACCCAGACTTGTACCAGGACAAATTCAAGCGTGCGGTAGTCCTGGTTGAAACGGAAGAAGATGAAGGGTCTGCGGGAGATCAAGAGGTAGCAGTGGCTGAATGGACTCGGGGGGCAACCCCCATATCCTGCAAATGGGTTAAGCCACCAGGTCCGCCCAGAGGGTTTGATTTCGACGTAACTAAAACTGAGCAAATTTTTGACCTCTTACTTAAGGAGAAGCAGTTGAAGTTACCCGAAGGCCTCAAAATCCCCACGGTACAGGAGCTGAACGGAAAGCCATACTGCAAATGGCATAACTCGTTCTCCCATACTACCAACGACTGCAGGGTGTGGCGTCAGCAGATCCAAATGGCGATAGAACAAGGACGTCTAATTTTCAACCAGTACGCCATGAAAGTCGACACGCACCCCTTCCCCGCCGTTAACATGGTGGAGTGCGCTTACCCTGAAGGGTGCCAGCCAGGATTCTCGTTCAACATCAACATGGTAGGGCCTGGACACCACTCTGGTAAGGACGGAGACGAGGGCAGCTGCTCTCGTAGCAAGGACACAGAGGAAGCCGTTCCACGCGATCGGCTCCGACACGATGGCATGTGCTACATCACAGAGGGAGAAGTGAAGAATGTAAGATATCAGCGACCTCTCTCTGATCACCTCCTCAACAAGTATGTGAGTCAATATGACCAACGCCGACGACCCAACGATGATGATGAAAGGGATCGTCTGGCTAGGGACGCCAGGAGACATCGTCGGCATGATCGCGATGAGGAGGAGTACGAGCGCCGTGCCAAGGAAAAGTCAAGGGAGCAAGACGACGAGGATAGGCACTGGGACTGCCCCTTCTTCAGACACTGCTGGGATTCAGGAATGAGCCGATTGCCTACAATCGGCAACTGCCCAGAATGTAGACAGAAGAAGAGGGATGCAGCTAACGTGTCCGTGTTCCAACGTCTAGGGCCTCTCCCGCCTCGGAACAAGCACGCTGAGTCCCCTCGGGTGGAAGATCTCGAGGACTTGGAAGACGATGATGAAGAAGAAGAAGACCGGTACCACCGGCCAAGATGGTGCCCTGATGGACTCAGCCGTTCCCAAAAGCGTAGGGTTCAGCGACTGCGTGGCTTGGAGGAAGCCGAAAGGTTATACCTGCACACGCTAAGGAAGGCGCGGCCTGATCTGGCCGCGAAAATTCAACAAACCCTGGATGAAGAGGGTCGACCACAAAAAATGGAGTGGCGCCCCAAGCAAAGGAAAGCCGATGATGAAACATCGGCTGGCATGAATATGGTGTTCATCCTTCCGACGGAGTTTAGTGCTCCAGGATTAGACGAAGCACCTGTGGCACAACTTGACTGCGGCCCACGGCCAGTTATCTTTGAGAAGCCACGAGAAAGAAGCTACAGACATCTGAAGGCCCTATACTTGCGAGGTTATATCGATGGGAGGCCTGTCAACAAGATGCTGGTGGACACCGGAGCGGCAGTCAACATTATGCCATACTCCATGCTACGTCGGTTGGGACGCTCTAGCTCGGATCTGATCAAGACCAACGTGACATTGAGCGATTTCAATGGCCAAGCGTCTGACGCACAAGGTGTTCTGAACGTGGATCCGACCGTAGGAAGGAAAACCATCCCTACGACGTTCTTTATTGTCGATAGCAAGAGCACCTATGCTGTCCTGCTCGGAAGAGATTGGATCCACGCCAACTGTTGCATTCCATCCACGATGCACCAATGCGTAATACAGTGGGATGGAGATGAGGTAGAGGTCGTCCAGGCAGATGACTCAGCCGAGATTTCAACGGCTGGCATGAACGCTTGGGAAACAGCAGGCCAAGAGCCACTCTCAGGCATCAATTTGGACGACTGCGAGTGCATCGACGTGACGAAGAACGGGGTTAGGCTGGTCTTATCCACCGGCCTGACCGTGTAGCAAGAGCAAACCTATGGACAAACGTGGCGAGGCCGATCCTTGGGATCGGCCCCAAAGATCTATGGAGGGACATTGCAAAACCTTCATCGAGCGATTCAATCAACATGGAAGCTGATTCCAGCAATCGGCCAAAATTATCCTCACCATACGTTCTACATGTGCTCAATATCGATCTAATGGGCAGCGGCTACATCGGCTGATGAGAGTCAACATTAGTCCTAACGGAGCCGGCGTTCAAATACAGTGCCTTGGCTAACTACAGAGCCGATATCTGCAGTTACCTGACAGATTCGGCTCGGGGGGCACCTAATCGGATGAACATGTGCGATACATGTGCAGTGAGATATTGGGGGCCGATAGAAAAATCGGCCAGTAAAAAAAAATTTCTCATGATATATAGCCGATGCACGGACATCGACTTTAGAGCTAAGAAACAAAGCAACTTCCTCAGCCGCAATGAGCCGATGTTGGTGCCCGAATTTTCTCTTCGAGGACTTCCAACCCTTTGCGCCAGTTCAGCAGTACTGTCAGAAGAGTCAGTTTTGGCACGCAAGGCAGCCTTTTGCTCATTAAGCCGTTGGTGTTCCATCTACAATATCGGCTTTCAAACGGAGGAAGAGGCGATCGGTGGAAGCAAGTTTGGTTGGCTCGGCACGGTGGCTGTCTCAGAATTACCTGAGTTCAAAGCCCTTTGTTGATCTGTGCATCCTCACCGCTATTCTCGCCTGGACTGAGGCTCGGGGGGCAGCTGGCCTGGTAGATGCTCTATTTTTTAGGAGCCGATTGGGGTGTCATCGGCTGGTCCTTCGTCGCAACCTTCTTTAAAAATGGTGAGTTCTTGCAGAAGAGATCACTGGAGCTGGTGGGAGGAATTTAAAGGCTCTCTGGAAAGCAAGGGTCTTCCACATTATCCACCAGAGCTTGAAGTCATCAGTCGAAGAGTTGAAGGATAGTTTGTGAAGGACCGATGCGTTGCCATCGGCTCATTGAACATTGGCTAAGGAACAATCGGCAAAATCAGTATGAGAGGAAATCGGCTAAATTAGCTTAAAGGAAATCGGCAAAATCAAATTGGGGGAAATTCTTCATTGATAAACAGGATTTCTTACATAAAGAGCTGATTACTCTCAAAAGGAAGTACTAGGGGATACATTGCCCCATCTAGTACTGCTGATCCTATGCTAAGGGTCATATCTACGGGCCGTCGCTGCCCTCGTCGTCGCCGTCGTCGCCGCTGTCGGCGCTACTCCCGGCGGGCTCGTCGTCGCTGCTGAAGCGGCCGTCGGCGGGGCCCTCGTTGTCCTCATCCTCCTCGTCAGCATCGTCGTCGTCGCTGTCGAAGTCGCTGAGGTTCCCCGGCCAGGGACAGAAGCGCTTGGCCGGCGGTTCGTCGGAGGAGGTGTCGTCCTCCTCCTCCTTCTCCTCCTCCTCCTCCTCGGGGGAGGTGAAGTCATCACAGGAGAAGCGATCGTCATCGCTCTCCTCCTCCGTTTCCCCGTTGGCGAGGAAGTGGAGGTCACTTTCCCCGTCGGTTGAAGACTTGTCGTCCTCAGACCAGACGGAGAAGTCGTGACTGGACTCCTCCCCGGCTTCGATGGCGCGGCGGATGTTGGCCGCGTGGGCCTCCTCCGGGTTCCACTCTGGCGTCGGCTCGCGGGAGGAGGAGGATTGGGTGGAAAGACCCGATGAGGCAGAGGAGGAAGAAGACATGGTGGCGCAGAGGGCTTTTGGAGTGCTAATGCGAAGGGGATGAAAAAGCAGACTGTTTGGAGCGGTTAAATAAAAGGGGATATAGTAGAGATTCAATGCCGCAGCAGTTTCCGAGGAGATGGTGCCCAACAAAAAAAAACTGCCAAGTCACGCAGAGAAGTTGAGAAGGCAAGGCATCGTGATGAAGGATACTGCGACGGTTCTGCTCTGCCACGACATGACCCGGCGAAGAAAAACAGAGTGATTTTGGAATTATAAATTCCAAAACCAGGGGGGCATGTGTTATCACCAGAATTTGACCGAATCAGAGGTGGGCCGCGATCAAGATGGGCTTGAAGAATATACATGGAAGAAATACGTGAATCGGCCTTATATGCAAAGTTTGGGCTAGTTTGCCCGTGTATCTGTAATATAGTAGGATACGTGTTGATTAGATAGAGTTTGGCCCATGCCCGGTTGGAATTATTCTCACGTTAGAAAGTCTACGGACTATAAATATGTATCTAGGGTTTATGAAATAAACAACAATCATGTTCACCACAAACCAATCTAGGCGCATCGCCAACTCCCTTGTCTCCAGGGTTTCTTCCGGGTAAGCATCATGCTGCCTAGATCGCATCTTGCGATCTAGGCAGTACAAGTTTATTCGCTGTTCATGCGTTGCTCGTACTGAAGCCTTTTTGATGGCGAGCAACGTAGTTATCTTAGATGTGTTAGGGTTAGCATTGTTCTTCGTATCATATGCTGTCGTCGTGCAACCCATAGACATCTAGCCGCCCTTGCACCTATCTCAGGTGTAGGGGCGGCACCCCGCTTGATCATTATTTAGTAGATCCGATCCATGATGGTTGCTCCTTGTTCTTCAAGGATTAGTTTAATATCTGCATAGTTAGGCCTTACAAAGGGTTGAAGGATCCAGAGGCACGTAGGGTGTAGTTTGCTAGCCCTAGACAGGATGTTCCGAGGATCAACTTCGTGTTGGTTTTTAGGCCTTGTCTAGGATTGGTTTACGATCACCGTGCGTGGCCGCGAGGCTCAATCACGAGTAGGATGTTCCGATTATGTGGTGAAAACCCTAAATCGTAGTAGGTCGTTTTAGCTTTATTCTGATCAAGCAGGACCACCATATACTCATACACCTCGTGCGAATCATGGGTGGATCGGCTCTTTGAGCCGATTCACAGGACAACCTGAGAGCCGATCGAGGCTCGTATTTAATGTTTACGTGTATGCCATGCAGGAAACTAAGCGAGGCACATCCATCACCTTCCTGACCAGGTATAGGTCAGGTGGCACGCCCTTGCACCAGCATCGGACGTGCGTGCCGAATCTTTGCGGGCCGTCGCTCAGAGGGACCAGGGCCAGCCGCAGTCCTGGGAGCCTCCCGGCTCTACTGTGTTGCCCGTCGCTGCTCGCCGGTGGGTTTCTAACCGCAACACTTCTACGCGCTTTTGCAAGCGGCAAGTGATCGTCTACCGCAGCAATAAGAGCCTACTCTTATAGGCTTTGGAAATCTTCAAGGGTGAGTCTCGATCATCCCCTCGTTGCTCCCGTCTTCTAGATTGCATCTTGGCTTGGATTGCGTTCTCGCGGTAGGAATTTTTTTGTTTTCTATGCAACGAATCCCTACAGTGGTATCAGAGCCGTGTCTATGCATAGATGGTTGCACGAGTAGAACACAATGGTTTGTGGGCATTGATGCTTTTGTTGTCTTTAGTTTGAGTACTTTGCATCTTTGTGGCATAGTGGGATGAAGCGGCTCGGACTAACTTTACATGACCGCGTTCATAAGACTTGTTCCTCGTTCGACATGCAACTTGTATTGCATAAGAGGCTTTGCGGGTGTCTGTCTCTCCTACTATAGTGAAGATTCAATTTACTCTTCTATTGACAACACTAGTATCACCGTTGTGGTTCATGTTCGTAGGTAGATTAGATCTCTCTCGAAAACCCTAAACCACGTAAAATATGCAAACCAAATTAGAGACGTCTAACTTGTTTTTGCAGGGTTTGGTGATTTGATATGGCCATAATGTGATGATGAATATGTATGAGATGATCATTATTGTATTGTGGCAACCGGCAAGAGCCTTATGGTTGTCTTTAAATTTCATGTTGAGTAGTATTTCAAAGTAGTTGTAATAGTTGCTACATGAGGTGAACAACCATGAAGACGGCGCCATGGAACTTGACGCTACGCCGACGATGATGGAGATCATGCCCGTTGATGATGGAGATCATGTCCGTGCTTTGGAGATGAAGATCAAAGGCGCAAAGACAAAAGGGCCATATCATATCACATATGAACAGCATGTGATGTTAATCCTTTTATGCGTCTTATTTTGCTTAGATCGCGATGGTAGCATTATAAGATGATCCCTCACTAAAATTTCAAGATAATAAAGTGTTCATCCTTAGTAGCACCGTTGCCAAGACTTGTCGTTTCGAAGCATCTCGTGATGATCGGGTGTGATAGAATCAACAAGTGAAAACAACGGGTGCAAGCCAGTTTTGCACATGCGAATACTAAGGTGGCCTTGACGAGCCTAGCATGTACATACATGGTCTCGGAACACGTGATACCAAAAGGTAGAGCATGAATCATATGATTGATATGATGAACACTTTGAGTGTTCGCCATTGAAATTACATCTTGTCTCGTGATGATCGGACTTAGGTGTGGTGGATTTGGTTCGTGTGATCATTAAGACTATTAGAGGGATATTGTTTTGAGTGGGAGTTCACCTAGATTTTTAATTATGTTGAATTAAATTTGAACTCAATTTGTCATAAACTTAGTCTAAACTATTGCAAATATATGTTGTAGATATGGCGTCCCCAATCAATTTTAACCAGTTCCTAGAGAAAGAAAATCTTAAGAGCAACGGTAGCAACTTCACCGACTGGTTCCGTCATGTGAGGATCTTCCTCGCTGGCGGAAATCTGCAATATGTTCTTGATGCACCGCTAGGTGACCCTCCTGCAGAAACTGAAACCGATGAAGTAAAAAATGTTTACGCGACTCGGAAAGCTCGGTACTCTCAAGTTCAGTGTGCCATCCTGTGCAGTCTGGAAGCCGATCTTCAAAAACGTTTTGAGCACCACGATCCTCATGAGTTGGTCAATGAGCTGAAAGCAATATTTGAGACTCATGCGGCCATGAAATGCTATGAAGCATCGAAACACTTCTTCAGCTATATGATGGAAGAAGGCAGCTCCGTTAGTGAGCACATGCTCGTTATGACCGGGCATGCGAAGAAACTCAGTGACTTGGGAATAGTGATTCCTAATAGACTGGGGATTAATCGTGTCCTTCAATCACTGCCACCTAGTTACAAGAACTATGTGATGAACTACAATATGCAGAACATGAACAAAGAGTTACCTGAACTCTTTGGCATGCTAAAAGCTGCAGAGATTGAGATCAAGAAAGAGCACCAAGTGTTGATGGTCAACAAGGCCACCAGTTTCAAGAAACAGGGCAAGTCTAAGGGAAAATTCAAGAAGGGTGGCAAGAAAGCTGCCACACCTCCTATGAAACCTAAGAACGACCCTAAGCCTGATACTGAGTGCTATTACTTCAAAGAGAAGGGACACTGGAAGCATAATTGCTCCAAGTATCTGGCTGATCTGAAGAGCGGCCTTGTCAAGAAGAAGAAAGAAGGTATATCTGATATACATGTTCTAGATGTTTATCTCACTGGTTCTCGTACTAGTACCTGGGTATTTGATACTGGTTCGGTTGCTCATATTTGTAACTCGAAACAGGAACTAAAGAATAAACGAAGACTACTGAAAGATGAAGTGACGATGCGCGTTGGAAACGGATCCAAAGTCGATGTGATCGCTGTCGGCACACTTCCTCTACGTCTACCTTCGGGATTAGTTTTAAGCCTAAATAATTGTTATTTTGTACCCGCGTTGAGCATGAACATTATATCTGGATCATGTTTAATGCAAGAAGGTTATTCATTCAAGTCTGAGAATAATGGTTGTTCTATTTTTATGAATAATATCTTTTATGGTCGAGCACCTGAAAAGAATGGCTTATTTCTATTAGATCTCGATAGTAGTGATACACATATACATAACATTGATGCTAAGCGAATTAAATTGAATGATAATTCTACTTATATGTGGCACTGTCTTCTTGGCCACATTGGAGTGAAACGCATGAAGAAACTACATACCGCTGGATTACTTGAATCACTTGACTTTGAGTCACTTGATAGATGCGAAGCATGTCTGATGGGAAAATGACTAAGACTCCATTTTCAGGTATAATGGAGCGAGCTACTGACTTATTGGAAATCATACATACTGATGTGTGCGGACCAATGAGTGTAGCATCACGCGGTGGTTATCGTTATGTTCTAACCTTCACAGATGATCTGAGTAGATATGGGTATATCTATTTCATGAAACATAAATCCGAAACTTTCGAGAAGTTTAAGGAATTCCAAAGTGAAGTAGAAAATCAACGTAACAAGAAGATTAAATTTCTGCGATTTGATCGTGGAGGTGAATATCTAAGTTATGAGTTTGGCATGCATTTAAAGAAATGCGGAATACTTTCACAATTGACACCGCTGGGAACACCACAACGAAACGGTGTGTCCGAACGTCGTAATCGAACTCTCTTAGATATGGTTCGTTCTATGATGTCTCTTACTGATTTCCCGTTATCATTTTGGAGTTATGCATTAGAGACAGCCGCATTCACTTTAAATAGAGCACCATCAAAATCCGTTGAAACGACACCGTATGAATAATGGTTTAATAAGAAACCTAAGCTGTCGTTCCTTAAAGTTTGGGGTTGCGAAGCCTATGTAAAGAAGTTACAACCGGACAAGCTAGAACCCAAAGCGGAGAAATGCGTCTTCATACGATACCCTAAGGAAACTATAGGGTACACTTTCTATCAAAGATCCGAAGGCAAAATCTTTGTTGCTAAGAACGGAACCTTTCTTGAGAAAGAATTTCTTACTAAAGAAGTGACTGGAAGAAAAGTAGAACTCGATGAGATTGATGAATCTTTACTCGTTGATGAGAGTAGCGCAGTACCGGAAGTTGTTCCTATGCCGCCTACACCGACAACAGAGGAAGCTAATGATAATGATCATGAAACTTCGAACGAGGAAACTACTGAACCTCGCAGATCGACAAGGGAACGTGCCACTCCTGATTGGTATGATCCTTGTCTAAATGTCATGATTGTGGACAACAATGATGAAGACCCTGCGACGTATGAAGAAGCGATGATGAGCTCAGATTCCAACAAATGGCAAGAAGCCATGAAATCCGAAATGGGATCCATGTATGATAACAAAGTATGGAATTTGGTAGACTTACCTGATAGCCGAAAGGCTGTCGAGAATAAATGGATCTTCAAGAGAAAAACAGATGCTGATGGTAATATTACTGTCTATAAAGCTCGACTTGTCGCAAAGGGTTTTCGACAAATTCAAGGAGTTGACTACGATGAGACTTTCTCACCTGTAGCGAAGCTAAAATCTGTGAGGATTTTGTTAGCAATAGCTGCATTTTTCGATTATGAGATTTGGCAGATGGATGTCAAAACGGCGTTCCTTAATGGAGACATTGAGGAAGAGTTGTATATGGTACAACCCAAAGGTTTTGTCGATCCTAAAAATGCTGACAAAATATGCAAACTTCAGCGTTCAATCTATGGACTGAAGCAAGCATCGAGAAGTTGGAACCGACGCTTTGATAAGGTGATCAAAGACTTCGGGTTTATACAGTGTCATGGAGAGGCCTGTATTTACAAGAAAGTGAGTGGGAGCTCTGTAGCATTCCTGATATTATATGTAGATGACATATTATTGATCGGGAATGATATAGAACTATTAAGCATTGTAAAAGGTTATTTGAATAATAGTTTTTCAATGAAAGACCTTGGTGAAGCATCGTATATATTAGGCATCAAGATTTATAGAGATAGATCAAGACGCCTAATAGGGCTATCACAGAGTACATATCTGGACAAGATTCTAAAGAAGTTTAGAATGGACGAAAGTAAGAAAGGGTTCTTACCTATGTTACCAGGCAAGGTCTTGAGTAAGACTCAAGGACCGGCTACGGCAGAAGAAAGAGAAAGGATGAGTAATATCCCCTATGCCTCGGCAGTAGGATCTATCATGTATGCCATGCTATGTACTAGACCGGATATAGCACATGCTGTTAGTTTGACTAGCAGATATAAAAGTGATCCAGGAATGGAACACTGGACAGCGGTCAAGAATATCCTGAAGTACTTGAAAAGAACTAAGGATATGTTTCTTTGTTATGGAGGTGACCAAGAGCTCGTTGTAACCAGTTACACCGATGCAAGTTGGAACACTGATCCTGATGACTCTAAGTCACACCGGGGTACGTGTTTATATTGAATGGTGCTGCAGTAAGCTGGGCAAGCTCGAAGCAGTGCACGGTGGCGAAGTCTTCAACAGAATCAGAGTACATAGCGGCTTCAGAGGCTTCATCAGAAGCGGTATGGATGAAGAGGTTCATTGTAGAGCTCAGTGTGGTTCCTAGTGCATTGGACCCACTAGTCATCTACTGTGACAACATGGGTGCCATCGCCAATGCACAAGAACCAAGGTCACACAAGAGGCTGAAGCATATCAAGCTGGGTTATCACTCGATTCGCGAGTACATCGAAGATGGAGAAGTAAAGATTTGCAAAGTACACACTGATCTGAATGTAGCAGATCCGTTGACTAAAGCTCTCCCTAGGGCAAAGCATGACCAACACCAGAATGCCATGGGTGTTAGGTACCTTACAATGTAATCTAGATTATTGACTCTAGTGCAAGTGGGAGACTGTTGGAGATATGCCCAAGAGGCAATAATAAAAGTTGTTATTATATATCTTTATGTTTATGATGAATGTTTATATACCATGCTATAATTGTATTAACCGAAACATTGATACATGTGTGATATGTAAACAACAAAGAGTCCCTAGTATGCCTCTTAACTAGCTTGTTGATTAATGGATGATTAGTTTCATAATCATGAACATTGGATGTTACTAATAACAAGGTTATATCATTGTATGAATGATGTAATGGACACACCCAATTAAGCGTAGCATAAGATCACGTCATTAAGTTATTTGCTATAAGCTTTCGATACATAGTTACCTAGTCCTTATGACCATGAGATCATGTAAATCACTTATACCGGAAAGGTACTTTGATTACATCAAACGCCACTGCGTAAATGGGTGGTTATAAAGGTGGGATTAAGTATCCGGAAAGTATGAGTTGAGGCATATGGATCAACAGTGGGAATTTGTCCATCCCGATGACGGATAGATATACTCTGGGCCCTCTCGGTGGAATGTCGTCTAATGTCTTGCAAGCATATGAATAAGTTCATAAGAGACCACATACCACGGTACGAGTAAAGAGTACTTATCAGGAGACGAGGTTGAACAAGGTATAGAGTGATACCGATGATCAAACCTCAGACAAGTAAAATATCACGTGACAAAGGGAATTGGTATCGTATGTGAATGGTTCATTCGATTACTAAAGTCATCGTTGAATATGTGGGAGCCATTATGGATCTCCAGATCCCGCTATTGGTTATTGGTCGGAGAGAGTTCTCACCCATGTCCACATAGTTCGCGAACCGTAGGGTGACACACTTAAGGTTTGATGTTGAAATGGTAGAACTTGAATATGGAATGGAGTTCGAAGTATTGTTCGAAGTCTCGGATGGGATCCCGGACATCACGAGGAGTTCCGGAATGGTCCGGAGAATAAGATTCATATATAGGAAGTCATTTTATAAATTTGAAAATGATCCGGTGATTTTACGGAAGGTTCTAGAAAAGTCCCGAAGGAATCACTAAGGAGGAGTCCCGGAGGGACTCCACCTCCCCATGGCCGGCCAACCCTAGAAGGGGGAGTCCAAGGTGGACTCCACCTAAGGGGGCCGGCCACCCCCCCCCCCCCCCCCCCACATGGAAGGGGGGAATCCCACTTGAGGTGGGAGTCCCACCTTGGGTAGGTTTCCCTACTACATGGAAGGTTCTTGTGTTGGGATCTTATTCGAAGACTTGTAGCCAACACTTGGGGATCCACCTATATAATGAGGGGCATAGGGGAGGGGGCCGGCCACCACAAAGCCACAGCTTGGCCGCACCCCCTTAGTGGCCGGCCACCCCTCTCCCAAATCCTAGCCGCCCCCCTCTCCTCCACCTCTCCCGCACGCTTAGCGAAGCTCCACCGGAGTTCTCCATCGCCACCGCCACCACGCCGTCGTGCTGCCGGATTCAAGGAGGAGCTACTACTTCCGCTGCCCGCTGGAACGGGGAGAAGGACGTCGTCTTCATCAACATCGAATGTGTGACCGAGTACGGAGGTGCTGCCCGATCGTGGCACCGTGATCAAGATCTTCTACGCGCTTTTGCAAGCGGCAAGTGATCGTCTACCGCAGCAATAAGAGCCTACTCTTATAGGCTTTGGAAATCTTCAAGGGTGAGTCTCGATCATCCCCTCGTTGCTCCCGTCTTCTAGATTGCATCTTGGCTTGGATTGCGTTCTCGCGGTAGGAAATTTTTTGTTTTCTATGCAACGAATCCCTACGGTTAGAAGAGGAGAAAAAGAAGATAACTCTAGCCAACTCCCTGAGAGTTCGATATAAACCCTCAGTCATCCTTATGGGGAGAAGACGCTTGCTACAACACTTTGCACTTGGAGTCCCAACGAGTTGGTACACAGGGATTTGTTGCCATCAGGAACCCATAGACAAGCATCATAAATAGCTCGATCAGAGAACATGAACCAGATCGAAACAGATGGTGTGATCTAAAAAACAAACAACTCTAGATGCGCTAACATCTAGGCCCTACAGTCGGCGGGGGTGCAAATTTGCGTTGACTTGGCCGGCATACCCAAGAATTCATCATGCACCACGTGCACGTCTCTATGGTGCTAGATGGCCTAAAAACGAGAAAAAGGTTTGTGATGCACCATAGAAAGAGCAAAAATCTTCGAGAATAGTGCATCAATAACCACGGCCGGACCTCAACTTCGTCGTTTATGGAAACTTTTTTTTAGTGAAATGAGGCCGTGACATCAGCCAGGTGCGAGATCCGCCACGAGGCGGCCATGGTGATGCTAGAGTCGGTGGCCGAGGAGGCCGTCATGGTCATCGTGTGCACGAGCTTCACAACATCACCACGACAAACAAGTAGGAGGCCACCGAGGCGCACGAGCAGGCCAAACGCCCCGCGGAAGATGCAGCGCGGGAGGACCGTGTGGCGGAGGTGGCCCTAGTAGTGGCTTGGTGACACGTGGATGCGGAGGAGGTTGAGACTATGGACGCTCGAGGTGATAAAGCATGTTGCTATGATGGTGCGTGGGATGAAGGAGCACACTATGACGGAGGTCGACTGGGTCGCGCAGGAGGCGAGAGGGACAACTGGGCGAGCGAGATGGAGGTTGTGTTGGCCCACGGGGAGGCTGAGCAGGTCTAGAGGGCGGTGTGAACCGTTCACCGCCGCCACACCGCCGTCGTGCAACGCTGCAAGCAACGCGCCATCTAGGGTGTGTGGGCGGCTATCGACTAGCCAAACCGTCCGGCAACACCGACCTCAGCTACAGCGTGGAGTAGACGTAGGCCGACCAATAGTAGAGGTTGTATTTTAATTTTGGTTTAATTAGATGTGTTCCTTTTTATAAACCATTTATCTCAACCTAATAAGTAGTATCTAGTAAATGTGCCACTTCAATACGGGTCCTAGGGGCCTATGGGACAACACTCATGCGGCATGTACGCTATTCGCACAAACGCATCCCCTCTCAAAATTTAAACGGATCGATCCTCTTATCATCAGAGACCGATTCAGACGCGACATAACTATTTACATCGCGGAGATGCCTTTTACGCGCACCAAAGATACTAGAAATGTTCGCTAAAGCTCAGTCCATTTCTATTCCACGGGCAATATAGAGTTTTAGGAGGATAACTTCGGAGTTTTATGTGCGAGCTGAGATAATCACTTCATTGTCAAAAAAATGAAATCGCCACAAAAGGTTATTCTTCATCAAATTTTGTCTTTTTTCTTTCTTCTTATGTGGCATCTGACATATTTAACAAGAATTCGATGCGATTTTCAAGCAATGGATTGTAAGGTGGTTTAGTCGGAGTACATGGAGTACCTAGGTGCCCATGCACCTGATAATTTAAAAAATCGAATAACTATTTTCAAATATTGTGAATAGTACATATCTATTCATATATTGTGAACAATGCAATTTGTCTTTTTTATGTAGGCTATATAATTCAATATTTTAGATTCAGATTTGACATACGCAACCTACATGAAATCCCTCCATAATTTACGACACATGCATATGCTCCTATCACCAGAAAAACATTTAAAATATAAAATAAATTTGAACAAAAAAATTGCGGTATATGTAGACATTTTATGTGTGCATACCACGTTTCAGGAAAACTGGCAATTTTTGTGTCCTATGCAAAAATACAAAGAAATGTCTTGTTGAGAGCTTATCTTTAGCTCCAAATTTTATCTTTTTTACACAAAATATCGGTTTTGCGTGAAACAATTTTGTGAACACACAGAACATGAACATGTATGCGAGACATTTTTTGTCAATTTTGTTTAAAATTTAATGATTCTTCAAAATTCATTTTCAAAACCAGGAGCATATATTCTTGGATGCAAAAATACCATGTTCATATTTTACTGAACTAGGGTATATTTTACCCCGGACAATCTTTTTTTTAGGGAACCCCAGACAATATTTAGACGATCCAGAAAGACTTGATTGCATTTACTTCTATCCTAACAGTACAAGTTCGGTGGATCGGATAGGCCTCAAATAATGCAGGATTCATTACCAAGTTGCATGGATGGCTTACTGGGTTCAATAAATGTATTTCGGTTTGTTAATAAATTGACTTGACAGATACAAAAAATGACGATGGTTTCAAATATATTCACGAGAGTTAATAAAATGTTCGCCAGTTCAAAAGCATTCACAAGTCTAAAAAAATGCCTAGCAGGCAAAAATCTTGATGGAAGTTCATAAAAATAGTTAATATGTTCGAAAAATGTTCACGGATTCAAGAAAATGTTTAAAGATTCAAAAAATATTCTCCGCTTGACATGCATAAATATTTTATGTACTTGAAAACATGATGCCGCATGGTGTGTACTTGAGAACACGGATTGGTAAGGCGACTGAGAGCGGGTCTACCATGGACGAGGCTTGAGGCAGGGTGACCCAACGTCAGCCATGCTGTTTGTGGCGGCTATGGAGTCCTTGTCTGCCATGATTACTAAGGCGACTAAGAGCGGACTCTTTGGGAACCTGGCGGCGATTTCGCCCTTACAGAGGATATCGATTTATGCGGATGACAGTGGTGATTTTCCTGAAGCCGGAGCACTCGGAGTTATGGGCGTGAGACAGATCCTAGGCCTTTTTGGCGAGGCCTCGGGTTTAAAAGTCAACTATAGGAAGACGTCGGCCACCCTGATTCGTGGTACGCAGGAGGATGAGGAGAGGACGACCAAAATTCTTGGTTGTGAGTTGGCGCGGTTCCCAATCCGATATTTGGGGCTTCAGTTAGCGCTCAGACCGCTGACGAAAGCGGAGTGGCAACCAATGCTGGACCAAGTGATCAAATGCGTGCCATCGTGGCAGAGAGGGCTCATCCGGAGAGAGGGGAGGCTTGTGCTGGTAAATTCAATGGTGGCGGCCAGAGCGGTGCACCAAATGGTAGTTGCATAGGCCCCTATATGGCTGCTGGAGGAGATTAACAAATGGATGAGAGCGTTCTTTTGGGCTGGCAAGGAGGAGGTCCAAGGGGGCCAATGCCTTGTGGCGTGGAAAGCCATATGCAAGCCAAAGAAGTTTGGCGGCCTTGGAGTTAAGGACCTAAGGCTGCAAGGCTTGACGCTTCGAGTGAGATGGTTCTAGCTACGACGTACAGGCAGGACTAGGCCTTGGCAGGGCTTGCCAGGGCTGAAGGACCCAGAGGCCGAGGAGGTGTTCCAGAGCCTCACACACTTCCAAGTGGGGGATGGGCTATCAACATACTTCTGGAAGGATAGATGAATCGGCGGATTTACCGTGGTGGATTTGGCACCGGAAGTGGTGGTGAGGGTCCCAACGAGGAGGAAAAATGATAGGCTTGTAGGGGAGGCTTTGCCGGAGGATGGATGGATAGACGACATGACGGGAGAGATGACGGAGGAGCTCTGGAGGGAATGTCTGACTCTTTGGGAGGCAGTTGAGTCGGTACAGAGGGAGGCTGGAAGTCCGGACCACATCTCCTAGAAAGGGGTGGAATCCGGAAGGTATACGGCGAAACATACCTACGGCATGCTTTGCCAGGGGAGCATGAGATGGAGCATGTGTGGGCATTGTGGGGTTCCTTCTCTCCCATGAAATGCAAGATGTTTGCATGGCTGGCCCTGAGATATCGGCTGTGGACCTCAGACAGAAGGGCGAGACATGGGCTCCAGGAGCATCCGAACGTTTGCTACACTTGCCTACAGGAGGAGGATAATGTGGATCATATTCTAACCCTTTGTCCCTATGCGAGACAGGTGTGGTGCATGGTACTTCACAGTGCGAGCCTTCAGATGGCGGACCCAGGTAACACTGGCAACCTGTAGAGATGGTGGACGGAGGCCCGCAAGCGTGTGAGGAGGATCGACAGGAAACGCTTCGACTCCATGGTGATCTGCACAATATGGACACTCTGGAAGCAACGCAACGCGAGGGCTTTCAGAGACACAAGGAGGCAAAAGAATGTTGAGCAAATGCTGCAGGAGATCAGAGACGAGTTCCAGCTTTGGGAGAGAGCAAAGGGAGGTAGGAGTTTATATGTCGCGAGATAGTAGGTTTAGGCGGAGTTAGGGCGTGTGTGGGTTCTCGGGCATGCTGTTCACATCTGGTCATCGAGTCTTGTAAATGTTGTTGCTCTCTTCTATAAAGATAAGGCACGCTTTGCGCGTGCTCTCAAAAAAGAGAACACAGATTGGTACGTTAAGGGTGTGCTTCTGATACTCATGTCCGCCTGGTGGTAGCTTTAACGCCCATAACATATATTAGAAAGGTTCCCTAAAGCTCGGTCCATTTCTATTCCCCGGACAATTGTTTCAAGAGGATACCTTTGGAGTTTTATGTGAGAGCTGAGGTAATCAGTTCATTATCAAAGAAATGGTAATCGCTACAAAAGGTTAATCTTCATAAAATTTAGTTTTGTTTTTCTTCTTCTTGTGTGTCATGTGACACATGTTTAACAATTTTTACGATGAGATTTTAGAGCAGTGGATTATAGGGTAGTTTAGTCGATTTTTTACGTTGTAGCACCAAGCACTAGTAGAGAAACCTCCCTTTATTACCGGTTACAAAGGGCCTTTAGTCCCTCCTTTGGTACCGGTTCCTTACGAACCGGTACTAAACGTGCCTCCACGTGGGCACGGAGGATCCCGCGGGGCTGGAGACTTTTGGTACCGGTTCGTGCTAAAGGCTATTTCGTTAAAAAAAAAAATCCATTTTTTAAATTATTTTTCACTCCCTCTTTTTTTTTCTTCAGAATTTCTAGTATTTTCGTTAATCTCTAACTACACTTTTTCTCTAGTCAAATTATTTACCCGTGGTTAAACTTCCCGATCGGTCATCCATTCTCACACTACTCCCGCGCTAGCACGTTTAACTTCGGAGTTTCATCACGTTCCACTTCCAAGTGTTTCGCGCGCATGTTGTTGATAGTTATATCATATCAATTCTATTAACATGTTGGTCGATGTCACGCTTCTTTATTGTTTAAATTCCAAAATATTCTTTTAATAAACAAAAGTAATGATATAATAATAATGTTGAATAAATAAATAAAATTAACTTTTTTAATTTGAATTATTTTTAATTATTTTTAAATATTTTTGTGCCAAACCTAAAACCTGAAAATTTGCTAAAAGTAATAGTAATATTTTAGGACTCAAAAAATCTTATAATTACTAATTTTAATTAAAAAAATTAAAATATATAAATTTCTAAATTTCTGTATAAAAAATTTCCGACGTCGTATGCAAAAATTAATGCGGTTTTACCATTTTTCAAACTTTTTTTTGCAAAAAAAGTCAAAATTTGAATTTCTTAATTTCACTGAATAGTAGGTTGCATAACATACAAGAATCTGAAAACATTTTATTTTTTAAATTTTCTACCATTTTCATTTGTATTTTACAAAGCAAAAAAAGGTTTTCCGGCTGATGCACCCTTTAGTACCGGTTCGTAAGGCCTGGACGGAAGCCCTTTTTCTACTAGTGTAGGTGCATGTGTACCTTATACATAAAATATCAAATAACTCTTTTTAAAGGTGTAAGAAAATAATTGACATAATTCACGCACCCATATGTACTCCCTCCGTCCACAAATAAGTGTACATGCCGTTTTTTCAATATAAATTATGAAGTGGAGTGAAAAATACATTGGAAACATGCATCTTCCCTGTTTAATTCTTTCACCTTCAATAAGCTAAGTGCACGTAGAAAACAAGTAGAATATATGCTTAATATTATTGGATTTGATTGCATTGCGAAGCTAGGAGTACACTCTTTTGTGGACAAAATTTAGAGCTAGATGTTCACCTATTTGAGGACGGAGGGAGTAATCATGATGTTTACTTGTGCAACTTTTCAAGAAAAAAATTGACTATGTGTATCCTACACAAAAAATGATAAGAGTAACTTTGCTATATTGTGAATGGTACATGTCTCCTACTATGTTGCGAACAGTATAATTTGTCGTTTTTATGTAGGTTACATAATTCGATATTTCAGATTCAAATTTGACATACACATACATCCGTACATTTCCTACCTATATAATTTACAGCATATTTTTTAGTATTTTGTGATGTATTTTCTAAATTGGATGTGCGTACCTAGGAGTCAAAAAATCAGGTCCAGTCTAGTCGTTTCTATCTAGGTGGATCGGATAGGGCATATTTGTTGGCCCCAACTTTAAAAGATTTGCTGAAGTAGGACATATTTTGCCGGAAAATACATCCATTCTAATGGGTGCCAAGCAGTCCATATTCATTTTCTTGGCAGTAATTCAAAAGAAGATTAAAAAAATCTGAATTCTTTTGGAAACCGAAGATGATTAAGTATCATTATATCCTGGGTAAAAAGATAAAATCGAAAATTTTCATGTCTATGTACTATTCACGCTATATTAGTCATAAATTTTCGTTTCTGCTCATGATAGCATGGGAATTATTTGAGCCCAAATATTTCTACACGAGTACAATATGTAATCTTCTTTGTTTCCAGGAAGATTTAGATTTCTTTCCATTTTTAATTTTTTTACGAATTTTGGATTTTATGGGGCGCATATAGCACCCATGTGCCAACAATACACATCCATATTATGTCCCCATACAATCTTTGAACGGTCCAGAAAGACTTGATTTGCATTTACTTCCCTAACAGTACCAGTTGGGTGGATCGGATAGGCCTCAGATAATGCAGGATTCATTGCGAAGGTGCATGCATGGCTACACTCGATCTAGCAAGCTCGATGTATATATATACACCTAGCAATGGATGGTGACGTGTTCGGTATCAACCGGTCTCAAGGCCCGGCCGGCTATTTATACGTGTGCTACCTATCCAGCTTCAGATTCACAGCAACAAACAGGTATAGATGTTTCTCGCCCGCCTGGGCAGAAGAACCGGTGCTAATGCCCCTTTATCACGGTTCGTAAGTGAACCGGTATTAAAGGCTAAAACGGATGCCCATTTTTCTACTAGTGCATGAACATGAAGAGGTGCCTCAGCGCTTGCATTCTGCTGATGCTCTCACTCGAGGGAGCATTGCTCGTCGCCGGCCGCCCCTCCGCCGCCTCCGCCGCCGCCACCACCATTCGCCTCCCCAGCGACACCCAAGGTACGTACGTGATGCATCTGCAGCATGCCGTCAATCTTCGTTTCATCCTTGCCCCGTTTGCTAGCTATAGTGCGCGCGTGAACATCACAGCTGTCTGTCTGCTCCTTGTGGTCTTGCAGCAGCGGGGTCGACGAGGCCGTGGGACTGCTGCAACTTCGCACTGTGCACCAGATCTATCCCGCCGTGGTGCCGTTGCATGGACGAGGTGGACCATTGCGCCGCCACCTGCAAGGACTGCGCAGCCTCCACGTCGGACCCTTCCCGCCACATCTGCCAAGACATGTTCATCGGGTTCCCCGGGCCCATGTGCACCGTCGAGGCTAACAACGTCGGTAGCTAGTGCTCACGCCCTCGCCGGCGCGCGTTCATCGCCCGATCACCGCCGACAGTGGTGCGTGTTGCTAGTCTATCTTCACGGATGCGTGAAAGAATAAAATAAAGGTCGCCTCTTGTAATATCTATGGTGTGTCAGCCAACTATGAATTTTTCGAGAATACACCCTGGAAGGTGTATTAATATATAGAAGAAGGGGCAAGAAGCCCGGCGACGCCGCAAGCGGCAAGTTCATGCTGCACACATGGGGTGGCAGCTCCCCGACCCAAAGCCTACTCTCCTAATTGCCACCACAACTCCACCGGCTCCGGGAAGCCAAAGCTATCACTACGAAAGAGCCCAGCTAGACGCCACCTCCCATACTCTTCCCTGATCTTAGTCTTGATCGCCAGGACCGCTGGCCTCGCCGAATTGAAGACGACATCGTTCCTGTGCGTCCAGATGGACCAGAAAACCAGGATCAACGAAGTCCATAAGTCTCGCTGCGAGGCCCCTAGTCCTGGTCTAGTAGTCCACCAGGAGACCAGGTCCTCATCAGCAGCAGGTAGCCACCCAAGCTTACCCCAACGGCTCAAAAGCCAACTATGAATAAAGATGATTTAAATTCATAAATCATCACTATGAATAAAGATGATTTAAATTCACGTGCATTACTTTCTTTTCCAGCAAGTACTTTTCTTCTGCGAAACAACCTACAAACGTAGGACTCACATGCATACACTCATTCTTATAAACACACACACACACACTATCCTTATAAGCACCCCCAAGAGGTTGAGTCCAAGAAACTGATTTAACGGGTTTTGAGTATGATAAACTTATTACAGACGTCTGTATCCATGAGAACGTCACCACCCTTTAAAAATTATTTCGCTTTTATAAGATACCAAAATGTTAAATCTGAGATTTGAACTTAGCATCCAACCACATGTTGATTCTCAATTCCAACATGTACTTGTACAATGCGATTCTAAGTAATTACTAGTATGTAAAAATTTAGTACTCTTCTGTCCTACATACTTGCCTTTGAACCAGTAACATTTTTTTTTTGATAAAGGGCATTTTATTACTTAAACGTTTAAGTATTACACTCGGCCTTTGCATAACCAAGATGCACACAGCCATAAAGTCATAATTAAAGCAAAGCACGATGCAAAGCGCAGCAACAAATCCTAAGATTAAGATGACCCAATCCGGAGACTATGCTGCCACCCATGTTGGATAATATAATCGTTCGCCGTAGTTTCCAACCGTACAGACACCACCGTAAATAGATGCTCCAAACGCTGAAGACACGACCATAAACGGAGTAAAGCCGTGCACCGGTAGATAACCTGCAAAATAGAAAAATTTACATTGTTAAAACCTTGTTATTTCTACATAGTCACAGCGACCAAATAACTGCAATCGCTGCCACCCTAATGAGTATTTTAAACCTATGATCCACCCCAAGAAGCCAATTGCCAAAAATGTTGGCGACACTACATGGTGAGTATAAGGTAGACCCTATTTCGATGATTGACCATATAGATCTAGCAAACTGACAATGAAAGAAGAGATGACTTATTGTCTCATTGTGATGACAATACACACATTTCTTATTTCCTTACCAGTTGCGCCCTAGCAAGGTTGTCTTTAGTAAGAATGACCCCTTTTCGAAGATACCATGCGAAAACCTTTGTTTTTAGTGGTATCTTCATTTTCCAGATCATTTTATTATTGACAATCGGCTCAATTGGTTGGATCAAAGCACTATACATGGAGATAACCGAGAATCTGTGATTCTCAGTAAGATTCCATCGAAACTCATCTGACCCTTGCGTCAAGTGTAGATTCTCCAATCTCTGGAGTAATGCATTCCAAGATACAAGTCGGGCCCCAATAAGGTCTCGTCTGAAAGTCACCTGAGGTTGGTTAGAACCCATTATCTTTGCAAGGGTATCCTCTTTATAACGCACAATGTTATATAGTGCCGGATATTGTTCTCGGAGCGTGGTGTTACCCAACCACTTATTCTCCCAGAAACGTATCTCCGATCCACCCTAATGGAGAAGCAACCATGAGGGAAGAAGTATTTCTTTGTCACCATAAGGGCCTACCCAAAAGTGAGAATCCCCAGGTTTTCAAAACACTTGGGATATCGCTTTTGAACCAACATACTTCCTCCTTAAGATTGTTTGCCAGACACCATGCTCAGTGAGCAGCTTCGAGAGCCACTTTCCTAGCAGAGCTCTGTTCTTGACCTCAAGGTCATGAACCACGAGCCCTCCTAGTTCCTTCGAACGACATACTACACTCCATTTTGTAAGCTGGTATTTTTTTTTTCTCACTATCACCTTGCCAAAAGAATCTTGATCGAAAATAGTCTAATCGATGCAAGACCCCTTTAGGAATCTGGAAGAAGGAAATCATATACAGTACCATATTAGTTAGTACTGAGTTTATGAGAACCAATCTTCCTCCCAGTGATAGTAATTTTCCTTTCCAGCTATGATGACCCACAAGTATAGGGGATCGCAACAGTCTTCGAGGGAAGTAAAACCCAATTTATTGATTCGACACAAGGGGAGACAAAGAACACTTGGAAGCCTTAACAGCGGAGTTGTCAATTCAGCTGCACCTGGAAACAGACTTGCTCGCAAGAGTTTATCAGTAGTAACAGTTTTATAGCAGTAGCAGTAGTGAAATAACAGCAGCAGAGTAACAAAGACAGCAGTAGTGATTTTAGTAAACAGCAGGATTAAAATACTGTAGGCACGGGGACGGATGAACGGGCGTTGCATGGATGAGAGAAACTCATGTAACAATCATAGCAGGGCATTTGCAGATAATAATAAAACGGTGTCCAAGTACTAATTAATCAATAGGCATGTGTTCCATATATAGTCGTACGTGCTCGCAATGAGAAACTTGCACAACATCTTTTGTCCTACCAGCCGGTGGCAGCCGGGCCTCAAGGGAAACTACTGGATATTAAGGTACTCCTTTTAATAGAGTACCGGAGCAAAGCATTAACACTCCGTGAACACATGTGATCCTCACATCACTACCATCCCCTCCGGTTGTCCCAATTCTTGTCACTTCGGGGCCATTGGTTCCGGACAGCGACATGTGTATACAACTTATAGGTAAGACCATAAACAATGAATATCTTGATGAAACAATAACATGTTCAGATCTGAGATCATGGCACTCGGGCCCTAGTGACAAGCATTAAGCATAACAAGTTGCAACAATATCATCAAAGTACCAATTACGGACACTAGGCACTATGCCCTAACAATCTTATGCTATTACATGACCAATCTCATCCAATCCCTACCATCCCCTTCGGCCTACAGCGGGGGAATTACTCACACATGGATGGGGGAAACATGGCTGGTTGATGTAGAGGCGTTGGCGGTGATGGCGGTGATGATCTCCTGCAATTCCCCGTCCCGGCGGAGTGCCAGAACGGAGACTTCTGGCTCCCGCGACGGAGTTTTGCGATGTGGCGGCGTTCTGGAGGGTTTCTGGCGACTTCGACTTCTCTCTGTGCGTTTTTAGGTCGAGGCCGATAAATAGTCCGAAGGAGGGCGTCGGAGGCCGGCCGAGGGGGCCACACCATAGGGCCGCGCGGGCCCCCCCTAGGCCGCGCCGCCTTGTGGTGTGGGGCCCTCGGGCCTCCACCTTACTTGACCTTCTGGCTCCGTCAGTATTCTGGGAAAATAGGGCCTTCTGCATAAATTCCGAGGATTTTCCCGAAAGTTGGATTTCTGCACAAAAACGAGACACCAGAACAGTTCTGCTGAAAACAGCGTTAGTCCGTGTTAGTTGCACCCAAAATACACAAATTAGAGGCAAAACAATAGCAAAAGTGTTCGGGAAAGTAGATACATTTTGGACGTATCAACTCCCCCCAAGCTTAGCTTATTGCTTGTCCTCAAGCAATTCAGTTAACAACTGAGCGACAAAAGAACTTTCACGAACACATTTGCTCATATGATGTATATATTCTCATGCTATGGCTGATACTTAAGCAGTTCATAATGAGATACGTGCAAATAAGATCATCTAACAGCTATGTCAATCATGGAGAGGTACCAACAATTAATAATAAGCATCATGAATCATGTATATAAGCAAGATTGCAATGTTCATAAGAGAGTATGATAAAGTGATATCCCGCTTGCCTGTATTTGATTGGCAAAACATAAATGCCCGGGCACCTCTGGAGTTCATAGAAAGACTAGAAGTAGTGATTGTCAAAGATAAAAGCATCAAAGTTATACCACAATCAATCATATTTTGAGACAAGCATATTATACTAAGAATGACAGTTGTGCTCTCAAGATAGTGCTCAAAGAAATAATGGAGACACAACATAGAAGTAAAAGATTGACCCTTCGCAGAGGGAAGCAGGGATTAACATGCGCTAGAGCTTTTCATTTTTATAAAGATAGGAGTAAAATTATTTTGAGAGGTGTTTGTTGTTGTCAACGAATGGTAATGGGTATACTAACTACCTCGCCAACCGGACTTCCAAGAGCGGCTCCCATGAATTATTTACATATTTATGTGGCACTCCTTCCAACCTTTTTTACACAAACCATGGCTAACCGAATCCTCGGGTGCCTACCAACAATCTCATACCATGAAGGAGTGCCTTTTTTCTTTTAGTTTTATTATGATGATGACACTCCCCCCAACCTTTGCTTACACAAGCCATGGCTAACCGAATCCTTCGGGTGCCATCCATCAATCACAAACCATGGAGGAGTGTCTATTTAAGTTAATTAATTTGGGACTGGGAATCCCATTGCCAGCTCTTTTTGCAAAATTATTGGATAAGCGGATGTGCCACTAGTCCATATGAGAGTCCGTCAAAAGTAAATGACAAGGTTGAAAGCTAAACACCACATACTTCCTCATGAGATATGAAACATAAACACAAATTGAGAAGCATTTTGAAGGTTTTAAAGGTAGCGCATGAGAATTTACTTGGAATGGTTTGAAATGCCATGCATAGGTATTTATAGTGGACACTTTGGAGCAACTTGGTTTTCAGGTATTTGGAAGCACGAGCAGCGTTCCCGCTCAGTACAAGTGAAGGCTAGCAGTAGACTAGGGAGCGACAAATCAAGAGAGCAGTAACTGTCATAATCATGCTTGCGGCAAAATAAATTAACAGAGGCATAAAAGTGATACAAGAACTCTGAAGCAATATAAATCATCGAGGCTTAATTGACTTTGGTTCAGTCATATGCATGCGTGAGCATGTGCCAAGCCGATATAAATGAATTATTCAGAGGAGGATACCACAATGCCATACCTACTTATGAATAAAACAATGCAACAAACATCCATGACATGCTACTCATATTAATAAATTGGAGCTAAACATGAGAGATCATAAACTACTAGACTTTCTCAAATAACATATACCTCACATGAACCAACTAAGCATGCTCACATGGATGAGTATATGTACAAAAATGAAAACAAATAGAGTTCATACCAGCCTCTCACCATAATCAGATTGTCGTAGATCGTCATTATTGCCTTTTCACTTGTATAGCTTGGATAATATGAAATGAAAACCACGCTCCAGACACCGAGGACCATTGAACTCAAGATGAACTTTACAAACCAAAGAAGAACAGCAAATATTTTTGGTGTTTTCAAATTGCAAATAAGAACAAAAGGAAACAAGCAAACAAAGCAAAATCTTTTTGGGTTTTCTTATAGCAAACTAGCAATAGCAAATAAAGCGAAACAAATGCAAGAAACCAAAGCAAACAAATGGTGAAGAGAAACAACAGAAATATTTTTGGTCTTTTTGTGTTTAAAGAAAGAAACAAAGCAAAAACAAGAAAATGAAAACTAGCAGAAACACAGAAAAGCGAGATGGCAGAAATCTGCCAAAACCTGACAGCAGTACAGAAATCGATTCTTACAAAAATCTTACGTTGCTCAGATCGAAAAGTGTTCAACTAATGAAAGTTAGATAACAATCTGGGGAACCTGCACAAAAATTGGCAGCTCAAAATAACGTTCTGGCTGTGCGCACGAATTTTTCTAGTAACAGCCCAGAATCTGTTTTCAGGCAGCACTTCCCCAAATATCATCTCCCTCTCATTAGAAAACCACTCAAAGAGACTAAACAAGTATGTACAAGTATCCAGCAACCATAATATGCAAAGAATGAGTGATACCGGTATACCTCCCCCCAAGCTTAGGCTTTTGGCCTAAGTGGAGTTCAACCCCAACGGGGATCGCTGTTGCTCGCCGGTGGATAATTCATGGCGTAGTCATAGTAAAGTTCCTGTGCAGAAGAAAAGCGTGGAGGCTCCACATGTCCAACATGTTGATGCGAGGAACTTGCTGCATCGGATGATGAATCGAGGTGCTCCTCGACCTCCGAGTCGTCTCTTGCATGATGGCCTCCTCCCTCTATGTGTGCATCCAGTGCACCTTCTGTGATCGACCAATCTCCCCTGGAATCAAGGTTAGACAGAACAGGCGCAGGCAATCTTACTAGTTTCTCAGTTTTCTTAGTTATTCTCTAGACTTTCTTATAAAATGTCATCTTGTAAAACAGGTTACCCAAGTTGGAGGAATCAGAAACAAATTCATGTTTAATCATAGAGGCTATGTCAAGTTTTTCTATGGGGAATGGAATATCAAAATGATGATGTTCTACATTATGAAAAGCTAGTAAACGAGAGGCGATGAGACCTCCACAAATTCCACCTTTCTCACGGTTAGTAGCAAGTCTATAAGCTATCAATGCCCCCAAATTATAAGTCCTACTACCTTGCAGTGCCGCAGCTAGAAAAGCTAAATCCGGGATAGATAGTTTACCGCCAATCTTTCTAGCAAGAACGCATTTAGTAATAAAATAGGCAAAGTAGCGGATAGCCGGGAGCTGAATGCTAGTGATTTTACCACTATCCTCTGAGAAACTCCTTCCATAGCAAATCATCTTGAAGAGGTTTAAGAGTTCTTGCGGCGATCCCCTTATCTTCTCGCATGATCCCCATTGCGGTACTCTAATTGCTGCACAAAAATCACTGAATGGCAAGTTGACAGCTTTATTGTAAATTTTATACTGGACCGTGGGGTTAGATCGCGACCAATTGAACTTAAAGTCCTGCACAAAAGACATAGTTAATTTTGCATATTGTCTTGGCTCTCCCTCAACAAAATTACTCAGCCCTGCACGAGAAATTAGACTTTGAACATCTTCAAATATTCCCGAGCTTCTCATGAAATCTGCGCATGGGTAGTAGGAGGGGTATACTCCCTCTTCACGGTTCACTCTCATAACTTGTTGGACCTCCAATTCTTGTTGGTTCAATTGATATCTATTCCACTCCATTTTCTGAAATTTTCAACAAACAATATAAAAATTTGATTTGGTGACATATAATCAAGGGGAACTACTATAGGAACTTGCTAGAGTACTAATCATGCATCAAAACTAGTTTCTACCACTTAGAACAAGCATGCAAGCTCACTAAACATGTTACCTACAGCAGCAAAATATTCAAGATATACTCAACCAAACAAAATTCTACTTGGATAATCGGAGGAGTCACATACCGAAGAGCAAATGTGCCAAATTTCAGACAGAAATCTGGGCTGAGCAAAGAAATCGAGAAATCTGGAGTTCTTGAGCAAAAACGCGAGTGAGAGGAACCTGGTGCGAGTTTTTTCGGGAGAGAAGATTCTGGGAGAAAGAGATGGCAAAGTGGGGCAAGGAGGGGCCCACACCACAGGGTGGCGCGCCCCCCTCCTTGGCCGCGCCGGCCTGTGGTGTGGCACCCTGGGGTGCCCCACAGGTCATCCTCTGGTGCTCCCAGGTGCCTCGTCGAAAAATAGGACCAACGGTATAATTTTTGTGAATTTTTGAAAACTTTGAAAAATGCACATTTCTGGGTATTAATTTTATTATTACTGGCCAGGAAATTTTTTTGAAATCTCCAATTAACTAAGGAACTTTGCAAATTAAAAGTACTACAGCAACTAGAGCAAGTGGAGGAAGAAAGAGATGTTGTTTACCTCCTCTATGCATATAAAAAGTATTTGTTAACAAGGTTGATCAAGTCTTGCCACCAAATAAATTTTACATAGCATAAGAAGAAATAAACCTCAAATCAATCATGTTACCTTGAATTGTATTGATATGGATCCAATCACGAGAGTTTGATATTCTTCTTTAGGCTCATATATAGGACAATCAATAGTTCCAACTTTGATAGTTCTCACATTAGAAATAGTATTAACTCCACATACTTTATCAATCTTCTTGGGGAAATAGACGGTATGCTCCTTATCATCAACATTGAAGGTAACCTTTCCTTTATTGCAATCAATAACAGCCCCTGCGGTGTTAAGAAAAGGTCTCCCAAGAATAATAGACATATTATCATCTTCAGGCATTTCCAACACAACAAAATCAGTTAATATCAAGCAGTTAGTAGTAACTTGAACAGGAACATCCTCACATATACCAACAGGAATAGCAGTAGATTTATCAGCCATTTGCAAAGATATATCAGTAGGTATCAACTTATCTAACTAAAGTCTCTTATAAAGAGAAAAAGGCATAACACTAACACCGGCTCCCAAGTCACATAGAGCAGTTTTAACATAATTATTCTTAATAGAACAAGGAATAGTAGGTATACCTGGGTCGCCCAACTTCTTTGGCACTTTGCCATTGAAAGAGTAATTAGCAAGCATAGTGGAAATTTCCTCATTGGGGATTTTCCTTTTGTTAGTAACAATATCTTTCATATACTTTGAATAAGGAGGCAATTTAATAGCATCAGTCAAAGGGATTTGCAAGAATAAAGGTTTCATCCAATCACAAAATTTATTATAGTGTTCTTCTTCCTTTGATTTTAGTTTCTTAGCAGGAAAGGGCATTTGCTTTTGCACCCAAGGTTCTCTTTCATTACCATGTTTCTCAGCAATAAAATCTTCTTTAGTGTACTTTTTATTTTTAGCATGCTTTTCAGGTTCTTCTTCAACCTCTTCTTTATCAGGAGTATCATTCTTATCATTATCTTTATCATGTTCATTACCACTTTCAGTTTCAGCATCAGAAATAGAAATACTATTAGGATCATTCGCAGGTTCAAAGGATTCTACAACATTTTTATGTTTCTTCTTCTTTTTCTTCTTAGAAGGAGCACTAGGTTCAATGCGTTGAGAATCTTGTTCAATTCTTTTGGGATGCCCTTCAGGATATAAAGGATCCTGAGTAGAAACACCGCCTCTAGTTGTTACTTCATAAGCATGTTTTTCTTTAGAATTATTTCCTAACAAGTCATTTTGCACTTTAGTGAGTTGATCAATTTGAGTTTGAACCATATGAAAATGTTTAACAAGCATCTTAACATTATTGGAGGTTCTCTCTACAATATCATGCAATTCACTAATAGCTCAAGAATTTTCCATTAAATGATTCTCTACTCTCATATTAAAATTTTCTTGCTTAACAATATAATTATCAAACTCATCTAAGCATTGTGCAGGAGGTTTCGAATACGGAATATCTTCCCTAGTAAAGCGTTGAAGGGAGTTTACCTCAATCATGGATGAAGGGGGGAATTATCTCACATATATCTTCTATGGGAGGAAGATTCTTCACATCTTCAGATTTAATACCTTTCTCCTTGAGAGACTTCTTGGCTTCCCTCATATCTTCATCATTTAATTTAATCATACCCCTCTTCTTCAATATTGGCGTTGAAGTTGGTTCAGGCGTAGTCCAATCATCATGATTCCGGCCTATTTTAGCCAATAATTCTTCAGCGTCGTCTGAAGTTCTTTTCCTGAAAACACAACCAGCACAACTATCCAGGTATGCCCTAGACTCAATGGTTAGTCCACTATAAAATATATCAAGTAAATCATGCTTTTCCAAATCATGGTCAGGCCGAGCTCTAATAAGAGAGCAAAATCTCGCCCAAGCCTCAGGCAATTTCTCTCCATCTCCCTGGTCAAAATTATAGATTCTCTGCAAAGCAATATGTTGAGCACTAGCAGGAAAGTATTTACGGAAGAAAACATCAAGCAATTCTTTTGGACTTTTAATAGAATTAGGTGGCAAACTATTATACCAAGTTTTAGCGTCATCCTTTAATGAGAATGGAAAGATTTTAGCAACAAAGTAAGTACGCTTCTTAACATCATCAGAAAACAAGCTACTCAGAGTAGATAGCTCAATCATGTGTTCAACAACACTTTCTTTTTCAATAGCACAAAAGGGTGTTTTCTCAACAATAGCTATATGAGATAAATCAAGAGAAAAATCATAATCTTTATCCTTAATGTTTATAGGAGATGTGGCAAACTTAGGATCAGGAGACAGTTTATATCTAACAGCATGTTCTGCAAGCAACTTTTTAATTTTTCTTGCATCAGTAGCAGCATTGCATTTTTCAATAAAATCATCATTAAGCTCCACATAATCTTCATCAGGATCAGCACTAGAATAATCAAGTTCGTGTGAATTAACAGTGTAGTAGCATTAGGAGTTTCAAAGATTTTCAATTTGTCTAGACCTAGCAATCGTAGCATCTAGAAAGGATCCCAATGAACCACTATCATCAAGCACAGTAGAAATATTATCAATATTATGAGAGTTTTCAGATTCAGCAGAAGTACCCGCATGTGAAGCATGTGGCGGTGAAACAAGTTTATCAATCACAGATGGTGAATCAAGAGCAGCAGAGGTACTCAGAGTTGTACCTTTTCTTGTAGTGGATGGTAATATGGCGACCTTAGTATCGCGAGGTTTACCCATGATGGAGAATTTGCAGCGAACAATATCAATCCAAGTGAACTTCCAAATAAAGCTATGCTCCCCGGCAACGGCGCCAGAAAATAGTCTTGATGACCCACAAGTATAGGGGATCGCAACAGTCTTCGAGGGAAGTAAAACCCAATTTATTGATTCGACACAAGGGGAGACAAAGAACACTTGGAAGCCTTAACAATGAGTTGTCAATTCAGCTGCACCTGGAAATAGACTTGCTCGCAAGAGTTTATCGATAAGTAACAGATTTATAGCAGTAGCAGTAGTGAAATAACAAAGCAGAGTAACAAAGACAGCAAAGAGTGATTTTAGTAAACAGCAGGATTAAAATACTGTAGGCACGGGGACGGATGAACGGGCGTTGCATGGATGAGAGAAACTCATGTAACAATCATAGCAGGGCATTTGCAGATAATAATAAAACGGTGTCCAAGTACTAATTAATCAATAGGCATGTGTTCCATATATAGTCGTACATGCTCGCAATGAGAAACTTGCACAACATCTTTTGTCCTACCAGCCGGTGGCAGCCGGGCCTCAAGGGAAACTACTGGATATTAAGGTACTCCTTTTAATAGAGTACCGGAGCAAAGCATTAACACTCCGTGAACACATGTGATCCTCACATCACTACCATCCCCTCCGGTTGTCCCAATTCTTGTCACTTCGGGGCCATTGGTTCCGGACAGCGACATGTGTATACAACTTATAGGTAAGACCATAAACAATGAATATCTTGATGAAACAATAACATGTTCAGATCTGAGATCATGGCACTCGGGCCCTAGTGACAAGCATTAAGCATAACAAGTTGCAACAATATCATCAAAGTACCAATTACGGACACTAGGCACTATGCCCTAACAATCTTATGCTATTACATGACCAATCTCATCCAATCCCTACCATCGCCTTCGGCCTACAGCGGGGGATTTACTCACACATGGATGGGGGAAACATGGCTGGTTGATGTAGAGGCGTTGGCGGTGATGGCGGTGATGATCTCCTCCAATTCCCCGTCCCGGCGGAGTGCCAGAACGGAGACTTCTGGCTCCCGTGACGGAGTTTCGCGATGTGGCGGCGTTCTGGAGGGTTTCTGGCGACTTCGACTTCTCTCTGTGCGTTTTTAGGTCGAGGCCGATAAATAGTCCGAAGGAGGGCGTCGGAGGCCAGCCGAAGGGGCCACACCATAGGGCCGCGCGGGCCCCCCCTAGGCCGCGCCGCCTTATGGTGTGGGGCCCTCGGGCCTCCACCTTACTTGACCTTCTGGCTCCGTCAGTATTCTGGGAAAATAGGGCCTTCTGCATAAATTCCGAGGATTTTCCCGAAAGTTGGATTTCTGCACAAAAACGAGACACCAGAACAGTTCTGCTGAAAACAGCGTTAGTCCGTGTTAGTTGCACCCAAAATACACAAATTAGAGGCAAAACAATAGCAAAAGTGTTCGGGAAAGTAGATACGTTTTGGACGTATCAAGCTACTAAGACGCTTTCAAATTCTTTCCTCGACATGTTTCCATTCAGCTAACGTGAGTCTCCGGAAGTGAATCGGAATACCCAAATAGTTAATTGGAAACTGCCCTAACCCACAGCCGAACATCTCAGCATATAGGTTGGCATCGTCGTGGGCTTCACCAAAACAGAACAATTCACTCTTATGGAAGTTGATTTTCAACCCAGATAGTTGCTCGAATGATGAAAGTATTAACTTCAGGTTTCTTGTTTTCTCTAAGTCATGTTCCATAAACAGAATCGTATCATCGGCGTATTGCAGGATAGAAGCCCGCCATCAACTAGATGGGGCACTACTCCTTCAATTTGCCCTTCAGACTTCGCACGCTCAATAATAATAGCTAGCTTATTCGCAACTATGTTAAATAACATAGGTGATAACGGATCGTCTTGCCTTAATCCTTTTTTCGTCTGAAAGTATCTGCCAACGTCATCATTGACTTTGATGGCAACACTTTCACCGAAGACAAAGTTGTAATTTAGCTGACGCCACTCATCAGAAAAACCTTTCATCTTGAGAGTCTGGTGAAGGAAAGACCACTTCACTTTATCATAGGCCTTTTCGAAGTCGATTTTTAGGATAACGCCATTCATCTTCTTACATAATGTAACTCATGAGCCGTTTCATGCAAGGTGACTACTCCATCGAGTATGTATCTTCCTGGCATGAACGCGGTTTGAGTAGGAAGAAATAGTTTAGGCCTCTTTCGGGATTTTCTTGCCCTCCGCCTTTTTCCACATTAGCCATAATGCCTGCATGGCGGGAGGCAAGCCGGTTTGCGAACGCTCCAAAAGCAATCTCAGCCTCAATCTCCCTCATGGCGGCTTGATACTACTTCTCGTCAACATGTTGGCTATTTGAGTCTCCTGAATGTGGGTCTAGTGCCCCTAGAATAGGTTCGTGTCCTGCCTCAGTTGAGCCAGATCCTAAACTAGAACCGGTGTCTGCAGCGAGATGATTCCTCGGTATCTCAAATGTTGGAAAGCCAAGGCGGATATGCAGTTGTCTTCCACCGTTATCTCTGACCCGGGGGAATTTTGGATGGGCATTGTATTGAGTAGATCTAAACTGTAAAACTCATAACAAAGTTCCTTTGTCCTGCCCGAAGGCGGTCCATGTGGGTCATGTCACCATGGTGGTTTCCGTCGGGCTAGATCTCCCGCCATTGTTGCTGGTGAAGATGTGGACGCCGCATATCTAAAAAATGACGGAGCGAATCAGGCTATCCTTAGATAGGACCCATCACTCGTCGTTGGGGGCGATGGGGAAGCTTCCAGCGTAGAGGACTCAAGTGACGACGACGGTGTCGCCGATGCCTGCGAAGACGAATCCCTCTTGGGTCCATGCATGCTTCAGACGCCGTAGGCCCCGTGGTGGACGAGAGGAGCGTAAGGCGTGGAGCGTCCAAGACGGTGTGACATTAGTTATCTAGGTTCGGATCTCACAATGGCGGCCCGAGATTCTACTTCACTAGATTTAGATGTGCGCCTTGGCGCACGACCCCGTGAAATTTGCTATTCTTTTGATTTTGTACAATGACAAAAAATAAGATGGAAAACGATAATATACTTTTCAGGTTTTATAAAATAAAAGTTGATAGGATGAAATTAGGATGCAGCACACGAAATCACGAACAGACTGGCTCGCTCGTGAGCAACAAAAGCAAGCAAGAAATGCTTTGTGAAACATATATAATAAGCTCATAAAATGAAGAGAACATCATAAACATAATTGCTGGAACTATACAAAATTTCAAAGATATCAATCTAATTAACCTAGCAGATAATGGTGATACCAGTCAAAAGCAACAAAATGGACAAACTGAAAGAGGTTATAAACAACCTTACACTACATGAGTGCATAACAATTGTAAGATCATGAATAGGAGCCCATCATTTTCTCCAAACAATCACATGGAAGAGACTGAAGTTGATCAATTCAGAAAGAGATTTCCTCAGATAGTCGCCTACTTGGTGACACAGAGCGATATTGGTAGCCAATGAAGAATCTGCGTTGGGTTCAATGGTCGACTCTAGAGAAAGAAGATTAAAAAAAGATCAGCCAGTATCATTCAATATTTCATTAAAGACAAGTCAAGATAAAATGTTGTACCTAGCAGGGAGGACAATTATTTGAGGGATGTCTGCGTTGATGTACCATCTACACGCTTTCCTCACGGCTAGACCCATTTGCACTGCAAATATATGTTAACAGGAAAGAAAGAAACAAAATAAAGAGCTGATACCGGAATAATCTCAGACAGTGGTGCCAACAAAAATAACAGGTCAATTTTCCCAAGAAACCTCAACGTGTTTCCAGTAAAGCACTACCACCCGAAAGATCAAATTTAGCACCTGGCCACTACGGTCAATGCAATAGCCAGACTATAAATAGAATGAACATATAGACATAGAAAGGGAGCACATGAGATTGCTGAAATCTTGTCAAGCACATCTGGACATGAGATGAAGAGAGTTGTTTGTCTTAGGACGAACTACATCGTTAGAAAGGTGAGGAAGGTCAAAGTATGACGACCAAAATGTCTCAGAGCGGAAATTTAAACCTTATATTGGGGTTATATGTGTGAGGTTGAGGGAGCGGAATTGGTTAATCCATAAGAGAGCATACCTGCGGCAGTAATGAATTCGTTGTACTTGCACACGTTCACCTTCAACAGCAGGTACCAAAAAATTTAGGGGCACGCCTTGGCGCCCTTCCACCATTTTCGGCATTGGTAAACGGGTTTATAAAACACTATACTGAACATTTATATAAATTGAAAGCATGCAGCATACATATGATTAAACTAAAAAATGTGATATTATTCTTTTAAGATGTGCTGCGAATTCTATGTAGAAACAGAGTACAAAGATAGAACCCTAAAAGCGGTGAGCTCAGCCTAATATTATGGTCTTCCATGTGGCAGATGTGGTGTGGTGTCGTGGCGCAGGGCTCCTCACACATGTAGATCCTCGGGCTGATGTAATCGTCATCTCGCGCAGCGGGCTCGAGGTCGTGCTCCTCCTTCGCAACGCTGCAGAGGAATATTAGGAAGAAAATTGAGTGTGAACAACAAAAAAATGTAAAATCGGAATATTAGGAAGAAAATTGAGTGTGAACAACAAAAAAATGTAAAATCATTCTCAGATGCAAGTAAAACAAATAAACTGAAGTTTCTAGGATCACGTCTGTATGGGGCATGCCGCACCTCCCGCAGCCTGTGCATGCGGCCGCGAGCCCAAAGCAAGTCCTCCTGGAACTCTTGCACTCTGAGTGACACCGGGCTCATGCCCACGCCCACCGCTGCCATGCCCTGTCGCAGTAAGAAAATGTGGAGTAGGCACCACCGTTAAGCTTTTGAAGTTCAGTAAAGACAGAGAAACAACCTTTTAGGTCACTAATTTATAAGAATCGAATACCTGACAAACGTTTAGTCAAATAAAAGTTCCGAATTGCATCTGTTTAGCCCAATTAAACCACCTGATAAATATAAAAACATACAGTTCTATCAAAAAGTCAGGAAGGGGGAAATTACCGCAAAATCATACCTTAAAACATAGCTTAAGTGCGATTCAAGTTACCTCTTGGGTTTCTTGGAGAATCTTGAGATAGTACTAAGAATGATATGGATTGTTGGGCAGAGGAAATGGAAACCTCCCTGTCATCCTTTCTTGCGCAATGAGCTTTTCTTCAAGCTCCTTTCGGTTCCTAAGAATAATCTCGACAATTTTCTCCACTGTGCCCTTTATAAATGATGGTTGTTCCAGAATCACTTCGTTTGTGCCAAATACACTTAATTTAGAGTTCCCGGACTTGGTAGAAGTGGTCAACTCTTTTACCTTTTCCTGGTGAGGAGTTGATACGTCTCCGACGTATCGATAATTTCTTATGTTCCATGCCACATTATTGATGATATCTACATGTTTTATGCATACTTTATGTCATATTTATGCGTTTTCCGGAACTAACCTATTGACGAGATGCCGAAGGGCCAGTTCCTGTTTTCTGCTATTTTTGGTTTCAGAAATCCTAGTAAGGAAATATTCTCGGAATCGGACGAAATCAACGCCCAACATCTTAGAATCCCCGGAAGCATCCAGAACACCCGAGAGTCGCCAGAGTGGACCCACAGGGGGCCCAGATGATAGGTCGGCGCGGCCCAGGCCCTGGCCGCGCCGCCCTATGGTGTCGTCGCCTCGTTGACCTTCTGACGCCGCCTCTTCGCCTATTTAAGCCCCCTCGACCTAAAATCTCGACACGGAAAAGCCACGGTACGAGAAACCATCCAGAGCCGCCGCCATCGCGAAGCCAAGATCTGGGGGACAGGAGTCTCTGTTCCGGCACGCCGCCGGGACGGGGAAGTGCCCCCGGAAGGCTTCTCCATCGACACCACCGCCATCTTCATCACCGCTGCTGTCTCCCATGAGGAGGGAGTAGTTCTCCATCGAGGCTCGGGGCTGTACCGGTAGCTATGTGGTTAATCTGTCTCCTATGTACTTCAATACAATAATCTCATGAGCTGCCTTACATGATTGAGATTCATATGATGATGCTTGTAATCTAGATGTCGTTATGCTAGTCAAGTGGGTTTTACTTATGTGATCTCCGGAGACTCCTTGTCCCACGTGTGTAAAGGTGACAGTGTGTGCACCATGTGGGTCTCTTAGGCTATATTTCACAGAATACTTATTCACTGTTATGAATGGCATAGTGAAGTGCTTATTTATATCTCTTTATGATTGCAATGTGTTTTGTATCACAATTTATCTGTGTGCTACTCTAGTGATGTTATTAAAGTAGTTTATTCCTCCTGCACGGTGTAATGGTGACAGTGTGTGCATCCGTGTTAGTACTTGGCGTAGGCTATGATTGTGATCTCTTGTAGATTATGAAGTTAACTATTGCTATGATGGTATTGATGTGATCTATGCCTCCTTTCGTAGCGTGAAGGTGACAGTGTGCATGCTACATTAGTACTTGGTTTAGTTGTGTTGATCTGTCGTGCACTCTAAGGTTATTTAAATATGAACATCGAATATTGTGGAGCTTGTTAACTCCGGCATTGAGGGTTCGTGTAATCCTACACAGTTAGTGGTGTTCATCATCCAACAAGAGGGTGTAGAGTATGCATTTATCTATTCTGTTATGTGATCAAAGTTGAGAGTGTCCACTAGTGAAAGTCTAATCCCTAGGCCTTGTTCCTAGATACTGATATCGCTGCTTGTTTACTGTTTTACTGCGTTACTACTGCTGCGTTACTACTGCTTGTTTACTGTCCTGGGAAAAGCACTTTTCTGGTGCCGTTGCTACTATTTATTCATACCACCTGTATTTCACTATCTCTTCGCCGAACTAGTGCACCTATTAGGTGTGTTGGGGACACAAGAGACTTCTTGCTTTGTGGTTGCAGGGTTGCATGAGAGGGATATCTTTGACCTCTTCCTCCCTGAGTTCGATAAACCTTGGGTGATCCACTTAAGGGAAACTTGCTGCTGTTCTACAAACCTCTGCTCTTGGAGGCCCAACACTGTCTACAAAAATAGAAGCTCCCGTAGACATCAAGTACTTTTCTGGCGCCGTTGCCGGGGAGGAAAGGTAAAAGACACTCATACTCCGGTTCCTGTGTAATGTGATTTTTCTGGCGCCATTGTGTTTGTGCTCGAAGCTATTTCCTTTAGATCCTGCAATTGCAACTTTTTGTTTCTTGTTTACACTAGTTAGGCATAATGGAATACAACTATGAGCTTTTTGATTTATTTCCTAAGTTAGGACATGAATTGTGTGATGCGAAAATTAAAGAACCTATGGAGCCTCAATTGCATGCTAGTAGCAATGTTATTAGTATGAACGCAATCACTACTAATGCTATGAATAAGTCTAAGCTTGGGGAAGCTAGTTTATATAAAAATAATCTTTTTTGCGCTTTAGCTTTTGAAAAAATATTTTGCTCTGATAATGCTTTATCTCCCATATGCGATAACTCTAATGATGCTTCTGATATTTTAAATCCACCTACTGCAAATACTTCTTTCAAGATACCCATGAAAATTATTGAACGTGTTATGGATAACCGCTATGAAGGGGATGGAACTGTCCATCCTAAAGATCATTTACTGTTTTTGCATGAATTATGCGGGCTATTCAAGTGTGCAGGTATCTCTATAGATGAAGTGAGGAAGAAGCTATTCTCTGTTTCGCTGTCTGGTAAAGCGGCGCATTGGTATAAATTGTTGGAGAATAGTCATTCTCTTGGTTGGGAGGAAATTGCATCTCTCTTTTATTCTAAATTTTATCCTCCTCATGAAGTGCATATTGATAGGAATTATATTTATAACTTTTATCCTCGTGATGGAGAGAGTATTTCTCAAGCGTGGGGGAGATTGAAATCACTAATGCTCAAATGTCCCATTCATGAGCTCCCCCGTAATGTTATTGTTAACAATTTTTATGCGAGGCTTTCAGGACAACACAAGGACTATCTGGATGCCTGTTCGGAGGGATCTTTCACAAGCAAGGAGGTTGAAGCTAGGTGGGATCTTCTTGATCGGATTGAGGAGAAGCATTTGAAGGATGGGAGAACAATGAAGGTAAAGAGTCAGGTATAAATTATGATTATGAATGCATTGAAGCTTTTATGGATACCGATAAATTTCGAAATATGAGTGCTACTTATGGTCTTGACTCTCAAGTTGCTGCAAATCTTTATAAAGCCTTTGCTTCTCATTTTGAATTGCCTAAGAAGAATTTTGATAAGTATCATGAACCTTTTAAAGAGGCTTGCATGAAGAATGAAATTGTTGTTAATTATTGCAATAAGCATGCTCAAACTCCTAAGAATGCTATTTCCTATAAGCATGTTAATTTTTGTGGAATGCATAGACCTTGTGGAATTAATCAAGTCAAAGATGAATATTGCATCCATCATATTAATGAAAAAACTAGAAAGTGGCTTAGGGCTCTAGATGATCTTGGTAAAAAAGTTTGTGCCCTCTATCCTTTTATTTGTGAAGTTTGCCATGAAGTGGGTCATTTTAATTTTCAATGCTCCTCCAATGATAATTTGAACCCAATGAGTGCTGCAAATTTGTATTGTGATGATGAAATTACTCCTAATCAGCATGATGAACTCACTTTATTTTTGTGGTGTGAAGAGTTATCAAGGAAAATTTCTTTGTTAGATATTAATGATCTTGATATTGATGATGTCCTGCATGGGTGTTTTTCTTATTGCATTGATAATAGCCATACAAATACTTACATACAAAATATTTTAGAAGATGACACCTTGCCAAAATATGATAGGACCGCTGTGTGTTTTCAACTAATTAATGAAAAGGAGGGATGATACGTCTCTGACGTATCGATAATTTCTTATGTTCCATGCCACATTATTGATGATATCTACATGTTTTATGCACACTTTATGTCATATTCGTGCATTTTCTGGAACTAACCTATTAACAAGATGCCGAAGTGCCAGTTGCTGTTTTCTGCTGTTTTTGGTTTCAGAAATCCTAGTAAAGAAATATTCTCGGAATTGGACGAAATCAACGCCCAGGGTCCTATTTTTCCACGAAGCTTCCAGAAGACCGAAGAGGAGACGAAGTGGGGCCACGAGGTGGCCAAACCATAGGGTGGCGCGGCCCAGGTCTTGGCCGCGCCGACCTATAGTGTGGGCCCCTCGTGTGGCCCCTTGACCTGCCCTTCCGCCTACAAATAGCCTTCGTCGCGAAACCCCCAGTACCGAGAGCCACGATACGGAAAACCTTCCAGAGACGCCGCCGCCGCCAATCCCATCTCGGGGGATTCAGGAGATCGCCTCCGGCACCCTGCCGGAGAGGGGAATCATCTCCCGGAGGACTCTACGCCGCCATGGTCGCCTCCGGAGTGATGTGTGAGTAGTCTACCCCTGGACTATGGGTCCATAGCAGTAGCTAGATGGTTGTCTTCTCCCCATTGTGCTTAATTGTCGGGTCTTGTGAGCTGCCTAACATGATCAAGATCATCTATCTGTAATTCTATATGTTGCGTTTGTTGGGATCCGATGAATAGAGAATACTATGTTATGTTGATTATCAATTTATATCTATGTGTTGTTTATGATCTTGCATGCTCTCCGTTACTAGTAGATGCTCTGGCCAAGTAGATGCTTGTAACTCCAAGAGGGAGTATTTATGCTCGATAGTGGGTTCATGTCTCCGTGAATCTGGGGAAGTGACAGAAATCTCTAAGATTATGGATGTGCTGTTGCCACTAGGGATAAAACATTGGTGCTATGTTCGAGGATGTAGTTACTGATTACATTACGCGCAATACTTAATGCAATTGTCTGTTGTTAGCAACTTAATACTGGAGGGGGTTCGGATGATAACCTGAAGGTGGACTTTTTAGGCATAGATGCATGCTGGATAGCGGTCTATGTACTTTGTCGTAATGCCCAATTAAATCTCACAATACTCATCATAATATGTATGTGCATCGTCATGCCCTCTTTATTTGTCAATTGCCCAACTGTAATTTGTTCACCCAACATGCTGTTTATCTTATGGGAGAGACACCTCTAGTGAACTGTGGACCCCGGTCCAATTCTCTATACTGAAATACAATCTACTGCAATACTGTTCTGCTGTTTTCTGCAAACAATCATCATCCACACTATACATCTAATCCTTTGTTACAGCAAGCCGGTGAGATTGACAACCTCGCTGTTTTGTTGGGGCAAAGTACTTGGTTTGTGTTGTGCAGGTGCCACGTTGGCGCCGGAATCCCTGGTATTGCGCCGCACTACATCTCGCCGCCATCAACCTTCAACGTGCTTCTTGGCTCCTACTGGTTCGATTAAACCTTGGTTTCATGCTGAGGGAAAACTTGCCGCTGTACGCATCACACCTTCCTCTTGGGGTTCCCAATGGACGCGTGCTGTACGCGTATCAAGCACTTTTTCTGGCGCCGTTGCCGGGGAGATCAAGACACGCTGCAAGGGGAGTCTCCACATCGCAATCTCTTTACTTTGTTTTTGTCTTGCTTAGTTTTATTTACTACTTTGTTTGCTGCACTAAATCAAAATACAAAAAAATTAGTTGCTAGTTTTACTTTATTTGCTATCTTGTTTGCCATATCGAAAACACAAAAAAATTAGTTACTTGTATTTACTTTACTTATTTCATTATGTTTCCTTTTAATTTTACCGTAAAAAACATGCCGGTAGGGCGCGGGTCTATAATTGGGAGAAATAATATAGAAGAATTTTTCAACCATGTTAGTACCGTTGATGATTTTGAAGATAGACACTTGGTAGACCTTGCTCCTACTTATGAAATTGCCGCTGCTGCTTTAGTTCGTATGATGGAAACTAAATTTGTTAATCTCAATCCTATAATCCAACACATGTTTCTTACACTCGGTGATATGGAAGAAGGGGAAAAGAAAGATTTTGTTTTAGAAACCCTTCTTAGAGAATTTGGTGGTATAGCAAGGGAGGCTAGAAAGGTCTTTGCTAAATATGATATGCTTGGTTCTTATACCAATTTTGTTAGTCTCCTTGAAAAGATGGATATGGATAGAATAAAGTACACTAATAATATTAATGATGGTGGGGAGATCAAAGCACCAATACCATGTAAGCTCCTAGCAATGCATGAAGCACTAGAAAATAACTATGCTTGACTTGTTCCTGAAAATTTGTTTGATGAGAGTAGCAAGCCCAAGACTAATGAAAAGGGAGATGCTAAAACTTATGTATCCAATATACTATGCATGGTTGAGAAAACTCCACACCCCGCTGTAGATGCACCATCCTTCGATAACACTTGATACACACTTTCTGCGCCTAGCTGAAAGGCGTTAAAGAAAAGCGCTTATGGGAGACAACCCATGTTTTTACTACAGTACTTTGTTTTTATTTTGTGTTTTGGAAGTTGTTTACTACTGTAGCAACCTCTCCTTATCTTAGTTTAGTGTTTTATTGTGCCAAGTAAAGTCGTTGATAGTAAAGTTCATACTAGATTTGGATTACTGCGCAGAAACAGATTTCTTTGCTGTCACGAATCTGGGCAAAATTCTCTGTAGGTAACTCAGCAAATTATGCCACTTTACGTGAGTGATCCTCAGATATGTACGCAACTTTCATTCAATTTGAGCATTTTCATTTGAGCAAGTCTGGTGCCTCGATAAAATTCGTCAATACGAACTGTTCTGTTTTGACAGATTCTGCCTTTTATTTCGCATTGCCTGTTTTGTTATGTTCGATGGATATTTTGATTCCATTGACTTTCAGTAGCTTTGTGCAATGTCCAGAAGTGTTAAGAATGATTATGTCACCTCTGAACATGAATATTTTGATTGTTCTTGCGGTCAGAAACCCACTGGCGAGCAGCGACGGGCAACACAGTAGAGCCGGGAACAACTTAGGGCTGCGGCTGGGCAAAGCCTCTAGTACGCACGTCCGATGCTGGTGCAAGGGCGTGCCACCTGACCTATACCTGGTCAGGAAGGTGATGGAGATGCCTCGCTTAGTTTCCTGCATGGCATACACGTAAACATTAAATACGAGCCTCGATCGGCTCTCAGGTTGTCCTGTGAATCGGCTCAAAGAGCCGATCCACCCATGATTCGTACGAGGTGCACGAATATATGGTGGTCCTGCTTGATCAAGATAAAGCTAACTCGATCTACGACGATTTGGGGTTTTCACCGCATAATCGAATCATCCTACTCACGATTGGGCCTCGCGGCCACGCACGGTGATCGTAAGCCGATCCTAGATAGGGCCTAAGAACCAACACGAGGTTGATCCCCGGAACATCCTGTCTAGGACTAGCAAACGACACCCTACGTGCCGCTGGATCCTCCAACCCTTTGTAAGGCCTAACTATTGCAGATATTAAACCAATCCTTGTAGAACAAGGAGCAACCGTAACGGATCGGATCTACTACATAATGATCAAGTGGGGTGCCGCCCCTACACCTAAGATAGGTGTAAGGGCGGCTAGATGCGTAAGGGTTGCACTACGACAGCATATGATACGAAGAACAATGCTAACCCTAACGCATCTACGATAACTACGTTGCTCGCCATCAAAAAGGCTTCAGTACGAGCAACGCATGAACAACATGAAGCTTGTGCGATCTAGGCAGCATGATGCTTACCGGTAGAAACCCTCGAGACGAAGGAGTTGGCGATGCGCCGAGATTGATTTATGGTTGAACGTTGGTTGTTGTTTATTCCATAAACCCTAGATACATATTTATAGTCCGTAGACTTTCTAACGTGGGAATAATCCCAACCGTGCACGAGGCAAACTCTAACTAACCGACACGTATCCTAATATGTTACAGATACAAGGGCAAACTAGCCCAATCTTTTCATAACAGGCCGATTCACGTATTTCTTCCACGTATATTCTCCAAATCCATCTTGATCGCGGCCCACCTCTGACTTGGTCAAATTCTGGTGATAACACATGCCCCCCTGGTTTTGGAATCGATAATTCCAAAATCACTCTGCTTTTCCTTCGTCGGGTCATGTCGTGGCAGAACCGTCGCAGTATCCTTCATCATGATGCCTTGCCTTCTCAACTTCTCCGCGTGACCTGGCAGTTTTTTTTTTAGGCACCACTTCCTCGGAAACTGCTGTGGCATTGAATTTCCACTATATCCCCTTTTATTTAACCGCTCCGAACAGTTTACTTCCGCATCCCCTTCGCATTAGCACTCCAAAAGCCCTCCTGCGCCACCATGTCTTCTTCCTCCTCTGCTTCATCGGATCTTTCCACCCAGTCCTCCTCGTCCCGCGAACCGACGCCGGAGCCGACCCAGGAGGAGGTTCATGCGGCGAACACCCGCCGCGCCATCGAGGCCGGGGAGGAGTCTAGTCATGACTTCTCCATCTGGTCTGAGGACGACCAGTCCCTGACCGACGGGGAAAGCGACCTCCGTTTCCTCGCCGACGGGGACACGGAGGAGGAGAGCGATGATGATCGCTTCTCCTGCGACTTCACCTCCCCCGAGGAGGAGGAGGAGGAGGAGGAGGAAGAGGAGGAGGACGAAACCCCCTCCGACGAGCCGCCGGCCAAGCGCTTCTGCCCCTGGCCGGGGAACCTCAGCGACTTCGACAGCGACGACGACGCTGACGAGGAGGACGAGGACAACGAAGGCCCGGTCGGCGGCCACTGGAGCAGCGACGACGAGCCCGCCAGGAGTAGCGCCGACAGCGGCGACGACGGAAACGACGAGGGCAGCGACGGCCCGTAGATAGGACTTCTAGCATAGGACCAGTAGTAGTAGATGGGGCAATGTATCCCCTAGTATTTCCTTTTGAGAGCAATCAGCTCTTTATGTAAGAAATCTCGCTTATCAATGAAGAACTTCTCCCAATTTGATTTCGCCGATTTACTTTGAGCTTAAATTAGCCGATTCCCCTTATACTGACCTTGCCGATTTGTCCCCTTAGCCAATGCGTACTGAGCCGATAGTGACGCATTGGCCCTTTAAAATCCCTCCTTCAATTCTTCAACTGATGATTTCGAGATCTGGTGGACAATGTGAAGTCTTCAAGAGAGCCCTTAAATTTCTCCCACCAGTTTCAGCGATCCTCTTCTGTGAGCACTCATCACTTCGTGAAGAAGATGCAATGAAGGATCAGCCGATGCCGCCTCAATCGTCTTCTAAAAAACAGAGCAACTACCAGACCAGCTGCCCCCCGAGCCTCAGTCAGGGCGAGACTAACGGCGAGGATGCACAGATCAAACAAAGGGTTTTTGAGCTCAGGTAATCTGAGACACTCACCACGCAAAGCGAGCCAATCTTGCCCCCATTGATCACCTTCCTTCCGCTGAAAGCCGATGTTGCAGAGAAATACCAGCAGCTTACTGAGAAAGAGGCTACCTTGCCCGCCGACTAATGCTTCTGACAGCACTGCTTAATGAGAAGGGGGAAGCCCTCATTGCAGAAGGCCTCATAGCCAGTAGACCCTGCGTAGTTATACTAGAGTCGATGGCTGTGCATCAGCTTTGTCTCTTAGTTCTAAAGTCGATGTCCTTGCATCGGCTGTATGTCATTGATGCTGATTATTTTTTTTTACTGGCCGATTTTTTCTATCGGCCCCCAATGTTTCACTGCACACATGTTCATCCGCACATGTTCATCTGACTAGATGCCCCCCGAGCCGAATCTGCCAGGTGACTGCAGATATCGGCTTTGTGTTTAGCCAAGGCACTGTACTTGTATGTCGGCTCCGTTAGGATTCGTGTTAACTCTCATCCGCCGACATGACCACTGCCCAATAAATCGATGTTGAACACAAGCAGAACATGTGGTGAAGATAATTTTGGCCGATTGCTGGAATCGGCCTCCATATTGATTGAAGCGCTTAATGAAGGTTCTGTAATGTTCCTCCATAGATCTTTGGGGCCGATCACAAGGATCAGCCTCGCCCCGTTTGCTCATTGGTTTGCTCCAGCTATATGGTCAGGCCGGTGGATAAAACCAGCCTAACCCTGCCCTTCGTCACGTCGATGCGCTCACAGTCATCCAAATTGATACCTGAGAGTGGCTCTTGGCCTGCTGTTTCCCAAGCATTCGTGTCAGCCATTGAAATCTCGGCTGAGTCATCGGCCTAGACGACCTCTACCTCATCTCCATCCCACTGTATTACGCATTGGTGCATCGTGGAGGGAATGCAGCAGTTGGCGTGGATCCAATCTCTTCCTAGCAGAACAGCATAAGTGCTCTTGCTATCGACGATGAAGAACGTCGTAGGGATAGTTTTCCTTCCTACGGTCAGATCCACGTTCAGAACACCTTGTGCGTCAGACGCTTGGCCGTTGAAATCGCTCAATGTCACGTTGGTCTTGATCAGATCCGAGCTAGAGCGTCCCAACCTCCGTAGCATAGAGTATGGCATGATGTTGACTGCCGCTCCGGTGTCCACCAGCATCTTATTGACAGGCCTCCCATCGATATAACCTCGCAAGTATAGGGCCTTCAGATGTCTGTAGCTTCTTTCTCGTGGCTTCTCAAAGATAACCGGCCGTGGGCCGCAGTCAAGTTGTGCCACAGGTGCCTCGTCTAATCCTGGAGCACTGAACTCCGAAGGAAGGATGAACACCATGTTTGTGCCAGCCGATGTTTCATCATCGGCTTTCCTTTGCTTGGGGTGCCACTCCATTTTTTGTGGTCGACCCTCTTCGTCCAGGGTTCGCTGAATCTTCGCAGCCAGGTCAGGCCGTGCCTTCCTTAGCGTGTGCAGGTATACCCTTTCGGCTTCCTCCAAGCCACGCAGTCGCTGAACCCTACGCTTTTGGGAGCGGCTGAGTCCATCAGGGCACCACCTTGGCCGGTGATACCTGTCTTCTTCTTCTTCTCCCTCGTCTTCCAAATCCTCGAGATCTTCCAACCGAGGGGACTCAGCGCGTTTGCTTCGAGGCGGGAGAGGCCCTAAGCGTTGGAACACGGACACGTTGGCTGCCTCCTTCTTCTTCTGTTTACATTCTGGGCAATTGCCGATTGTAGGCAATCGGCTCATTCCTGAATCCCAGCAGTGTCTGAAGAAGGGACAGTCCCAGTGCCTATCCTCGTCGTCTCGCTCCCTTGACTTTTCCTTGGCGCGGCGCTCGTACTCCTCCTCATCGCGGTCATGCCGACGATGTCTTCTGGCTTCTCTAGCCAGACGATCTCTTTCATCATCATCGCTGGATCGTCGGCGTTGGTCGTACTGACTCACATACTTGTTGAGGAGGTGATCAGAGAGAGGTCGCTGATATCTCACGTTCCTTACTTCTCCCTCTGTGACGTAGCGCTTGCCATCGTGACGGAGCCGATCGCGTGGAGCGGCCTCCTCTGTGTCCTTGCTACGAGAGCAGCTGCCCTCGTCTCCATCCTTGCCAGCGTGGTGTCCAGATCCTACCATGTTGATGCTGAACGAGGATCCTGGCTGGCAACCTTCAGGGTAAGTGCACTCCACCATGTTTACGGCGGGGAAGGGGTGGGTGTCGACCTTCATGGCGTACTGGTTGAAAATCAGACGTCCTTGCTCTATCGCCATTTGGATCTGTTGACGCCACACCCTGCAGTCGTTGGTGGCATGGGAGACCGAGTTATGCCATTTGCAGTATGGCTTTCCGTTCAGCTCCTGTACCGTGGGGATTTTGAGGCCTTCTGGTATCTTCAATTGCTTCTCCTTGAGTAGGAGGTCAAAGATTTGCTCAGTCTTGGTCACGTCAAAATCAAACCCTCTGGGCGGACCTGGTGGCTTTACCCATTTGCAGGACACGGGGGTTGCCCCCCCCCCCCCCCCGAGTCCATTCAGCCACTGCTACCTCTTGATCTCCCGCAGAGCCTTCATCTTCATCTGCCTCGACCAGGACTACTGCACGCTTGAATTTGTCCTGGTACAAGTCCGGGTGGCGCTGTTCATATGCCGACAGTTTCTGAACCATGTGCGCCAGTGAAGGGTAGTCTGCTTGGGAGGCCATGTCCTTGAGTGGCGATGCAAGGCCCGCCACTGCCAACTCGACTGCTTCCTTTTCAATCACACGAACCGAATAACATCGGTTCCTAAGATTCCTGAAGCGCTGGATGTATTCTGCCACAGTTTCTCCACGCTTCTGACGTATTTGTGCTAGATCGGCAAGGCCAGACTCGGAAGCTTCTGAGTGAAACTGCATGTGGAACTGTTCTTCCAACTGCTTCCAAGTCCAGATCGAGTCTGGTGGCAACGAGGTGTACCACCCGAAAGCCGATCCCGTGAGGGACTGTGCAAAGAACCTCACGCGTAGTGGATCCGACACTGAGGCCGTTCCTAGCTGTGCCAAATATCGGCTCACATGCTCGATGGAGCTGGAACCATCTGATCCACTGAATTTGGAGAAATCAGGGAGCCGATATTTGGGTGGTAACGGGATCAACTCGTACTCATCGGGGTACGGCTTGGAATAGCCGATTGCCCTCCTTTTCGGCACCATGCCGAACTGGTCTCTCAGTATGGTACTGATTTGATCCGCTGTGCTGGCTGTAGGAGTTGAACTCTGAAGATTCGCCGGGGTGGCGTACTTAGCCAACCATGCTTGCTTTTCCAGCTCTGAGCCAACTGCAGGAGCTGAGCTCTGGAGGTTCGTCGGGGTGGCATATTTAGCTAGCCACGTCTGCTTCTCAAGATCGGTCGCTGACGTTCCTCCTGCTTTCCCAGAAGTCCCTGATGTTGCGGCCTGGTTTGTGAGTGCCCAGTTACCGCAATCTGGCACGTATGTGCACATGTACCCGTGAGGGATCTCCTTAGGCGCCTCATGCAAGAACTGGCAGTCACTAGGGTCACCGCCGATCTTGTAGAGGACGAATGCCGGTGAATTCGGCACTTCTGGTGCTGCCCATGCAAATGGCAGCGGTGGACGGGACTGGAGTGGCATCTCTCCTTGATGCGTCCCGAGAGCTGGTCCTGACGGAGAGTACTGGTGCCTCATGATCTCCTGGATCACCCGGAGAGCGACGCGCTCCAAAGTGTTTACCAGGTTCTCAGAGTGGCGGTGTAGCGAGGGAGCCACCATGTAGTTGATCTCCTGACGCAGGGACCTGGTGCGTTCTTCCGATGGGGCGGATAGGTTTATTCCATCGAGCGCACCGTCAGGCGAGAACCCCTTCCACCTGATGCCATGTGAACGGGTTCTGTGAAAAGAGCCGATGAGATCGGCCTCGAGGATAGCTTTGACCTCGTCATACTTCTTCTTGAGCTCGTCGGTCAGATCCTCGTACGTGACTGGCGTGCCGTCTGCCATCTCAGATGTAGATGGCGATGTGGTTGATGTAGAAGATTGTCCCACCGGGCGTGCCAGAATGTGTTGCGGTCAGAAACCCACTGGCGAGCAGCGACGTGCAACACAGTAGAGCCGGGAACAACTTAGGGCTGCGGCTGGCCCTGGTCCCTCCGAGCGACAGCCCGCAAAGCCTCTGGTACGCACGTCCGATGCTGGTGCAAGGGCGTGCCACCTGACCTATACCTGGTCAGGAAGGTGATGGAGATGCCTCGCTTAGTTTCCTGCATGGCATACACGTAAACATTAAATACGAGCCTCGATCGGCTCTCAGGTTGTCCTGTGAATCGTCTCAAAGAGCCGATCCACCCATGATTCGTACGAGGTGCACAAATATATGGTGGTCCTGCTTGATCAAGATAAAGCTAACTCGATCTACGACGATTTGGGGTTTTCACCGCATAATCGGATCATCCTACTCACGATTGGGCCTCGCGGCCACGCACGGTGATCGTAAGCCGATCCTAGATAGGGCCTAAAAACCAACACGAGGTTGATCCCCGGAACATCCTGTCTAGGACTAGCAAACGACACCCTACGTGCCGCTGGATCCTCCAACCCTTTGTAAGGCCTAACTATTGCAGATATTAAACTAATCCTTGTAGAACAAGGAGCAACCGTAACGGATCGGATCTACTACATAATGATCAAGCGGGGTGCCGCCCCTACACCTAAGATAGGTGTAAGGGCGGCTAGATGCGTAAGGGTTGCACTACGACAGCATATGATACGAAGAACAATGCTAACCCTAACGCATCTACGATAACTACGTTGCTCGCCATCAAAAAGGCTTCAGTACGAGCAACGCATGAACAACATGAAGCTTGTGCTGCCTAGATCGCAAGATGCGATCTAGGCAGCATGATGCTTACCGGTAGAAACCCTCGAGACGAAGGAGTTGGCGATGCGCCGAGATTGATTTGTGGTTGAACGTTGGTTGTTGTTTATTCCATAAACCCTAGATACATATTTATAGTCCGTAGACTTTCTAACGTGGGAATAATCCCAACCGTGCACGAGGCAAACTCTAACTAACCGACACGTATCCTAATATGTTACAGATACAAGGGCAAACTAGCCCAATCTTTTCATAACAGGCCGATTCACGTATTTCTTCCACGTATATTCTCCAAATCCATCTTGATCGCGGCCCACCTCTGACTCGGTCAAATTCTGGTGATAACAATTGTGCACTAACCCTATAATGAGTTGTTCTAAGTTTGGTGTGGAGGAAGTTTTCAAGGATCAAGAGAGGGAGATGATACAACATGATCAAGGAGAGTGAAAGCTCTAAGCTTGGGGATGCCCCGGTGGTTCACCCCTGCATATATCAATAAGACTCAAGCGTCTAAGCTTGGGGATGCCCAAGGCATCCCATTCTTCATCGACAACATTATCAGGTTCCTCCCCTGAAACTATATTTTTATTCCATCACATCTTATGTGCTTTTCTTGGAGCGTCGGTTTGTTTTTGTTTTTGTTTTGTTTGAATAAAATGGATCCTAGCATTCACTTTGTGGGAGAGAGACACGCTCCGCTGTAGCATATGGACAAGTATGTCCTTAGGCTCTACTCATAATATTCATGGCGAAGTTTCTTCTTCGTTAAATTGTTATATGGTTGGAATTGGAAAATGATACATGTAGTAATTGCTATAATGTCTTGGATAATGTGGTACTTGGCAATTGTTGTGCTCATGTTTAAGCTCTTGCATCATATACTTTGCACCCATTAATGAAGAAATACATAGAGCATGCTAAAATTTGGTTTGCATATTTGGTCTCTCTAAGGTCTAGATAATTTGTAGTATTGAGTTTGAACAACAAGGAAGACGGTGTAGAGTCTTATAATGTTTACAATATGTCATTTATGTGAGTTTTGCTGCACCGGTTCATCCTTGTGTTTGTTTCAAATAGCCTTGCTAGCCTAAACCTCGTATCGAGAGCGAATACTTCTCATGCATCCCAAAATACTTGAGCCAACCATTATGCCAATTGTGTCCACCATACCTACCTACTACATGGTATTTCTACGCCATTCCAAAGTATATTGCTTGAGTGCTACCTTTAAACAATTCAAAATTTATTACCTCTGATTTGTGTCAATGTTTTATAGCTCATGAGGAAGTATGTGGTGTTTATCTTTCAATCTTGTTGGGCAACTTTCACCAATGGACTAGTGGCTTCATCCGCTTATCCAATAATTTGCAAAAAGAGCTGGCAATGGGATTCCCAGTCCCAAATTAATTAACTTAAATAGACACTCCTCCATGGTATGTGATTGTTGGATGGCACCCGAAGGATTCGGTTAGTCATGGCTTGAGAAAGCAAAGTTGGGGAGGAGTGTCATCATAATAAAACTAAAATAAAAAGGCACTCCTTCATGGTATGAGATTGTTGGCAGGCACCCGAAGGATTCGGTTAGCCATGGTTTGTGAAAGAAAGGTTGGAAGGAGTGCCAAACAAAAATAAAATAAAATGGGAGCCGCTCTTTGAAGGTTTGTCTGGCAAGGGGGTTAGAGTGCCCACTACCATTCGTTGACAACAACAAACACCTCTCAAAATTTTACTTTTATGATCTCTATATGTTTTCAAAATCAAAGCTCTAGCACAAATATAGCAATCGATGCTTTCCTCTTTGAAGGACCTTTCTTTTACTTTTATTGTTGAGTCAGTTCACCTATTTCTCTCCATCTCAAGAAGCAAACACTTGTGTGAACTGTGCATTGATTCCTACATACTTGCATATTGCACTTATTATATTACTCTATGTTGACAATATCCATGAGATATACATGTTACAAGTTGAAAGCAACCGCTGAAACTTAATCTTCCTTTGTGTTGCTTCAATGCCTCTACTTTGAATTATTGCTTTATGAGTTAACTCTTATGCAAGACTTATTGATGCTTGTCTTGAAGTACTATTCATGAAAAGTCTTTGCTATATGATTCACTTGTTTACTCATGTCATATACATTGTTTTGATCGCTGCATTCACTACATATGCTTTACAAATAGTATGATCAAGGTTATGATGGCATGTCACTCCAGAAATTATCTTTGTTTATCGTTTACCTGCTCGGGACGAGCAGGAACTAAGCTTGGGGATGCTGATACGTCTCTGACTTATCGATAATTTCTTATGTTCCATGCCACATTATTGATGATATCTACATGTTTTATGCACACTTTATGTCATATTCGTGCATTTTCTGGAACTAACCTATTAACAAGATGCCGAAGTGCCAGTTGTTGTTTTCTGCTGTTTTTGGTTTCAGAAATCCTAGTAAAGAAATATTCTCGGAATTGGACGAAATCAACGCCCAGGGTCCTATTTTGCCACGAAGCTTCAAGAAGACCGAAGAGGAGACGAAGTGGGCCACGAGGTGGCCAAACCATAGGGCGGCGCGGCCCAGGTCTTGGCCGCGCCGACCTATAGTGTGGGCCCCTCGTGTGGCCCCTTGACCTGCCCTTCCGCCTACAAATAGCCTTCGTCGCGAAACCCCCAGTACCGAGAGCCACGATACGGAAAACCTTCCAGAGACGCCGCCGCCAATCCCATCTCGGGGGATTCAGAGATCAAGCCTCTCGGCACCCTCGGGCCGGAGAGGGGAATCATCTCCCGGAGGACTCTACGCCGCCATGGTCGCCTCCGGAGTGATGTGTGAGTAGTCTACCCCTGGACTATGGGTCCATAGCAGTAGCTAGATGGTTGTCTTCTCCCCATTGTGCTTAATTGTCGGGTCTTGTGAGCTGCCTAACATGATCAAGATCGTCTATCTGTAATTCTATATGTTGCGTTTGTTGGGATCCGATGAATAGAGAATACTATGTTATGTTGATTATCAATTTATATCTATGTGTTGTTTATGATCTTGCATGCTCTCCGTTACTAGTAGATGCTCTGGCCAAGTAGATGCTTGTAACTCCAAGAGGGAGTATTTATGCTCGATAGTGGGTTCATGTCTCCGTGAATCTGGGGAAGTGACAGAAATCTCTAAGATTATGGATGTGCTGTTGCCACTAGGGATAAAACATTGGTGCTATGTTCGAGGATGTAGTTACTGATTACATTACGCGCAATACTTAATGCAATTGTCTGTTGTTAGCAACTTAATACTGGAGGGGGTTCGGATGATAACCTGAAGGTGGACTTTTTAGGCATAGATGCATGCTGGATAGCGGTCTATGTACTTTGTCGTAATGCCCAATTAAATCTCACAATACTCATCATAATATGTATGTGCATGGTCATGCCCTCTTTATTTGTCAATTGCCCAACTGTAATTTGTTCACCCAACATGTTGTTTATCTTATGGGAGAGACACCTCTAGTGAACTGTGGACCCCGGTCTAATTCTCTATACTGAAATACAATCTACTGCAATACTGTTCTACTGTTTTCTGCAAACAATCATTATCCACACTATACATCTAATCCTTTGTTACAGCAAGCCGGTGAGATTGACAACCTCGCTGTTTCGTTGGGGCAAAGTACTTGGTTTGTGTTGTGCAGGTTCCACGTTGGCGCCGGAATCTCTGGTGTTGCGCCGCACTACATCTCGCCGCCATCAACGTTCAACGTGCTTCTTGGCTCCTACTGGTTCGATTAAACCTTGGTTTCATACTGAGGGAAAACTTGCCGCTGTACGTATCACACCTTCCTCTTGGGGTTCCCAACGGACGCGTGCTGTACGCGTATCAAGGGATCCTCCCAAGTTTCTTCTATTGTTTTTGAAAGTAAATCAGGTTATGCGGACAAGCCACCCTTCAAGCCTCTTCGTCCTAAAGAAGGGAACGAGAAGAAGAAGGGAACGAAGAAGAAGAAGAAGAAGAAAAGAATGAGAATAAAAAGAAAGAGGTAACAGCATATTCCCGCGTGAATGAGATAACGCTAGGTAACTGTAAGTATGTTGCTCCTAATGATTATTGTGATAACGAATCTGAATACGATGATCTTCCTATGCCCTTTACATACATTAGTGATCATAATTTGAATGAGCACCCTACTTTTGATATTGCAAATCTCTGGGAAACTAATTCTAAAAATGATGATGATAATAATTGCCATAGTGTCAGTGCTATCCATGCTTCCTCCCATAATGATATAGAAAGCTCTAAGCTTGGGGAAGAGGTGTTTGAAAATCCTTTTGCTACTGGTCATTATGTTCTTGATACATCTCCTCCTAATAACAATGATGGTGTGGACACAGATAAACCGACTGTGAAAGATAACTATTCTATTTCTTATGATGACATTGTGCCTCCGATCTTTGATGATTATTATAAAGAATGCTATGATATAGGTTATAACTATCCTTATGAAACTTGTCATAGTCATGATTGGATTACCAAAAACAATTCTTTTAATATGCAACTTGTTTACCATGTTCAAATTCTTGATAATAATCTTGCTCCAATTACTATTAATGAGAATAACTCTTCTTATGCCAAAATTAATGATACTTCTATGCATATGAACCATGATAAGAATGTTTTAAGTGATGGGTATATTGTGGATTTCATCAATGATGCTACTGAAAGTTATTATGAGAGAGGGAAATATGGTTATATGCATCTTAATAATATTAAGTTTCCCCTCTTTATGTTGAGAATCTTGAAGTTACTCGTGTTTTATCCTCTTATGCTTGTCACTTTGTTCTTCATGAATTCATTTGTGTACAAGATTCCTCTGCATAGGAAGCATGTTAGGCTTAAATGTGTTTTGAATTTGCCTCTTGAAGCTCTCTTTTGCTTCAAATACTATTTCTTGCGAGTGCACCATCAAAACTGCTGAGCCCATCTTAATGGCTATAAAGAAAGAACTTCTTGGGAGATAACCCATGTGTTTATTTTGCTACAGTATTCTGTTTTATATTTGTGTCTTGGAAGTTGTTTACTACTGTAGCAACCTCTCCTTATCTTAGTTTTGTGTTTTGTTGTGCCAAGTAAAGTCGTTGATAGTAAGGTTCATACTAGATTTGGATTACTGCGCAGAAACAGATTTCTTTGCTGTCACGAATCTGGGCAAAATTCTCTGTAGGTAACTCAGAAAATTATGCCAATTTACGTGAGTGATCCTCAGATATGTACGCAACTTTCATTCAATTTGAGCATTCTCATTTGAGCAAGTCTGGTGCCTCAATAAAATTCGTCTTTACGGACTGTTCAGTTTTGACAGATTCTGCCTTTTATTTCGCATTGCCTCTTTTGCTATGTGGGATGGATTTCTTTGTTCCATTGACTTCCAGTAGCTTTGAGCAATGTCCAGAAGTGTTAAGAATGATTGTTTCACCTCTGAATATGTGAGTTTTTTATTATGCACTAACCCTTTAATGAGTTTGTTTCGAGTTTGGTGTGGAGAAAGTTTTCAAGGGTCAAGAGAGGAGGATGATATACTATGATCAAGAATAGTGGAAGCTCTAAGCTTGGGGATGCCCCGGTGGTTCATCCCTGCATATTTCAAGAAGACTCAAGCATCTAAGCTTGGGGATGCCCAAGGCATCCCCTTCTTCATCGACAAATTATCAGGTTCCTTCTCTTGAAACTATATTTTTATTCGGCCACATCTTATGTACTTTACTTGGAGCGTCTGTTTGTTTTCATATTTTATTTTTTTTGAATAAATTCATGCTTGTGTGGGAGAGAGACATGCTCCGCTGGTTCATATGAACACATGTGTTCTTAGCTTTTAATGTTCATGGCGAAGGTTGAAACTGCTTCGTTAATTGTTATATGGTTGGAAACGGGAAATGCTACATGTAGTAATTGGTATAATGTCTTGAACAATGTGATACTTGGCAATTGTTGTGCTCATGTTTAAGCTCTTGCATCATATACTTTGCACCTATTAATGAAGAAATACATAGAGCTTGCTAAAATTTGGTTTGCATAATTGGTCTCTCTAAGGTCTAGATAATTTCTAGTAAAGAGTTTGAACAACAAGGAAGACGGTGTAGAGTCTTATAATGTTTACAATATGTCTTTTATGTGAGTTTTGCTGCACCGGTTCATCCTTGTGTTTGTTTCAAATAAGCCTTGCTAGCATAAACCTTGTATCGAGAGGGAATACTTCTCATGCATCCAAAATACTTGAGCCAACCACTATGATATTTGTGTCCACCATACCTACCTACTACATGGTATTTCTCCGCCATTCCAAAGTAAATTGCTTGAGTGCTACCTTTAAAATTTCTATCCTCTACCTTTACAATATATAGCTCATGGGACAAATAGCCTAAAAACTATTGTGGTATTGAATATGTACTTATGCACTTTATCTCTTATTAAGTTGCTTGTTGTGCGATAACCATGTTCCTGGGGACGCCATCAACTACTCTTTGTTGAATATCATGTGAGTTGCTATGCATGTTCGTCTTGTCTGAAGTAAGGGAGATTTACCACTAAAATGGTTAGAGCATTGCATAATGTTAGAGAAGAACATTGGGCCGCTAACTAAAGCCATGATCCATGGTGGAAGTTTCAGTTTTGGACAAAAATCCTCAATCTCATATGAGAAAATTAATTGTTGTTACATGCTTATGCATAAAAGAGGAGTCCATTATCTGTTGTCTATGTTGTCCCGGTATGGATGTCTAAGTTGAGAATAATCAATAGCGAGAAATCCGATGCGAGCTTTCTCCTTAGACCTTTGTACAGGCGGCATAGAGGTACCCCTTTGTGACACTTGGTTGAAACATGTGCATTGCGATGATAATCCAGGTAATCCGAGCTAATTAGGACAAGGTGCGGGCACTATTAGTATACAATGCATGAGGCTTGCAACTTGTAGGATATAATTTACATAACACATATGCTTTATTACTACCGTTGACAAAATTGTTTCTTGTTTTCAAAAATCAAAGCTCTAGCACAAATATAGCAATCGATGCTTTCCTCTTTGAAGGACCTTTCTTTTACTTTTATGTTGAGTCAGTTCACCTATTTCTCTCCACCTCAAGAAGCAAACACTTGTGTGAACTGTGCATTGATTCCTACATATTTGCATATTGCACTTGTTATATTACTCTATGTTGACAATATCCATGAGATATACATGTTATAAGTTGAAAGCAACCGCTGAAACTTAATCTTCCTTTGTGTTGCTTCAATACCTCTACTTTGAATTATTGCTTTATGAGTTAACTCTTATGCAAGACTTATTGATGCTTGTCTTGAAGTACTATTCATGAAAAGTCTTTGCTATATGATTCATTTGTTAACTCATGTCATTTACATTGTTTGGATCGCTGCATTCATTACATATGCTTACAATAGTATGATCAAGGTTATGATGGCATGTCACTCCAGAAATTATCTTTGTTATCGTTTACTTGCTCGGGACGTGCAGAAACTAAGCTTGGGGATGCTGATACGTCTCCGACGTATCGATAATTTCTTATGTTCCATGCCACATTATTGATGATATCTACATGTTTTATGCATACTTTATGTCATATTTATGCGTTTTCCGGAACTAACCTATTGACGAGATGCCGACGGGCCAGTTCCTGTTTTCTGTTGTTTTTGGTTTCAGAAATCCTAGTAAGGAAATATTCTCGGAATCGGACGAAATCAACGCCCAGCATCTTAGAATCCCCGGAAGCATCCAGAACACCCGAGAGTCGCCAGAGTGGACCCACAGGGGGCCCAGAAGATAGGTCGGCGCGGCCCAGGCCCTGGCCGCGCCGCCCTATGGTGTCGTCGCCTCGTTGACCTTCTGACGCCGCCTCTTCGCCTATTTAAGCCCCCTCGACCTAAAACCTCGACACGGAAAAGCCACGGTACGAGAAACCATCCAGAGCCGCCGCCATCGCGAAGCCAAGATCTGGGGGACAGGAGTCTCTGTTCCGGCACGCCGCCGGGACGGGGAAGTGCCCCCGGAAGGCTTCTCCATCGACACCACCGCCATCTTCATCACCGCTGCTGTCTCCCATGAGGAGGGAGTAGTTCTCCATCGAGGCTCGGGGTTGTACCGGTAGTTATGTGGTTAATCTCTCTCCTATGTACTTCAATACAATAATCTCATGAGCTGCCTTACACGATTGAGATTCATATGATGATGCTTGTAATCTAGATGTCGTTATGCTAGTCAAGTGGGTTTTACTTATGTGATCTCCGGAGACTCCTTGTCCCACGTGTGTAAAGGTGACAGTGTGTGCACCGTGTGGGTCTCTTAGGCTATATTTCACAGAATACTTATTCACTGTTATGAATGGCATAGTGAAGTGCTTATTTATATCTCTTTATGATTGCAATGTGTTTTGTATCACAATTTATCTGTGTGCTACTCTAGTGATATTATTAAAGTAGTTTATTCCTCCTGCACGGTGTAATCGTGACAGTGTGTGCATCCATGTTAGTACTTGGCGTAGGCTATGATTGTGATCTCTTGTAGATTATGAAGTTAACTATTGCTATGATGGTATTGATGTGATCTATGCCTCCTTTCGTAGCGTGAAGGTGACAGTGTGCATGCTACGTTAGTACTTGGTTTAGTTGTGTTGATCTGTCGTGCACTCTAAGGTTATTTAAATATGAACATCGAATATTGTGGAGCTTGTTAACTCCGGCATTGAGGGTTCGTGTAATCCTACACAGTTAGTGGTGTTCATCATCCAACAAGAGGGTGTAGAGTATGCATTTATCTATTCTGTTATGTGATCAAAGTTGAGAGTGTCCACTAGTGAAAGTCTAATCCCTAGGCCTTGTTCCTAAATACTGCTATCGCTGCTTGTTTACTATTTTACTGCGTTACTACTACTGCTTTACTACTGCTTGTTTACTGTCCTGGGAAAAGCACTTTTCTGGTGCCGTTGCTACTATTTATTCATACCACCTGTATTTCACTATCTCTTCGCCGAACTAGTGCACCTATTAGGTGTGTTGGGGACACAAGAGACTTCTTGCTTTGTGGTTGCAGGGTTGCATGAGAGGGATATCTTTGACCTCTTCCTCCCTGAGTTCGATAAACCTTGGGTGATCCACTAAAGGGAAACTTGCTGCTGTTCTACAAACCTCTGCTCTTGGAGGCCCAACACTGTCTACAAGAATAGAAGCTCCCGTAGACATCAGGAGTCAAAGCTAAGAGCGGGAATTTAAACCTTATATTGGGGTTATATGTGTAAGGTTGAGGGAGCGGAATTTGTTAATCCACAAGAGAGCATACCTGCGGCAGTAATGAATTCGTTGTACTTGCACACGTTCACCTTCAACAGCAGGTACCAAAAAATTTAGGGGCACGCCTTGGCGCCCTGATGTCTACGGGTGCTTCTATTCTTGTAGACAGTGTTGGGCCTCCAAGAGCAGAGGTTTGTAGAACAGCAGCAAGTTTCCCTTAAGTGGATCACCCAAGGTTTATCGAACTCAGGGAGGAAGAGGTCAAAGATATCCCTCTCATGCAACCCTGCAACCACAAAGCAAGAAGTCTCTTGTGTCCCCAACACACCTAATAGGTGCACTAGTTCGGCGAAGAGATATTGAAATACAGGTGGTATGAATGAATATGAGCAGTAGTAACGGCACCAGAAAAGTGCTTTGCTATCCAGGACTGGCGTGTGGTTGATGGTGGTAATATTGCAGACAGTACAGATGCAGTAGAACAGTAAACAAGCAGCGATAGCAGTATTGGAAACAAGGCCTAGGGATTATACTTTCACTAGTGGACACTCTCAATATTGATCACATAACAGAATAGATAAATGCTATACTCTACACTCTCTTGTTGGATGATGAACACCACTAATTGTGTAGGGCTACACGAACCCTCAATGCCGGAGTTAACAAGCTCCACAATATTCGATATTCATATTAAATTAACCTTAGAGTGCACGACAGATCAACACAACCAAACCAAGTACTAACATAGCATGCACACTGTCACCTTCACACTACGAATGGAGGAATAGATCACATCAATACTATCATAGCAATAATTAACATCATAATCTACAAGAGATTACAATCATAACCTACGCCAAGTACTACACGATGCACACACTGTCACCATTACACCGTGCAGGAGGAATAGAGTACTTTAATAACATCACTAGAGTAGCACATAGAATAGTAGTGATACAAAACTCATATGAATCTCAATCATGTAAGGCAGCTCATGAGATCATTGTATTGAAGTACATAGGAGAGAGATTAACCACATAGCTACCGGTACAGCCCTTAGCCTCGATGGAGAACTACTCCCTCCTCATGGGAGACAACAGCGGTGATGAAGATGGCGGTGGAGATGGCAGCGGTGTTGATGGAGAAGCCTTCCGGGGGCACTTCCCCGTCCCGGCGGCGTGCCGGAACAGAGACTCATGTCCCCCAGATCTTGGCTTCGCGATGGCGGCGGCTCTGGAAGGTTTCTCGTACCGTGGCTTTTTCGTATCGAAGATTTAGGTCAGGGACTTCTTATAGGCGAAGAAGCGGCGTCAGAAGGGGTCTAGGGCCACCAGACACTAGGGCGGCGCGCCCCCCCCTGGGCCGCGCCGCCACCATGTGTGGGCCCCCTGTTGCCCCTCTCTGGCGGCTCTCGGGTGTTCTGGAAGCTTCATGCAATCCTAAGATGCTGGGCGTTGATTTCGTCCGATTCCGAGAATATTTCCTTACTAGGATTTCTGAAACCAAAAACAGCAGAAAACAGCAACTGGCCCTTCGTCATCTCGTCAATAGGTTAGTTCCGGAAAACGCATAAAATCATCATAAAGTGTGAATAAAACATGTAGGTATTGTCATAAAACAAGCATGGAACATCAGAAATTATAGATACGTTGGAGACGTATCAGCATCCCCAAGCTTAGTTCCTACTCGTCCTCGAGTAGGTAAACGATAACAAAGATAATTTCTGAAGTGACATGCTACCAACATAATCTTGATCATACTATTGTAAGCACATGTAATGAATGCAGCGATCAAAGCAATGGTAAATGACATGAGTAAACAAATGAATCATAAAGCAAAGACTTTTCATGAATAGTACTTTCAAGACAAGCATCAATAAGTCTTGCATAAGGGTTAACTCATAAAGCAATAAATTCAAAGTAAAGGCATTGAAGCAACACAATGGAAGATTAAGTTTTAGCGGTTGCTTTCAACTTGTAACATGTATATCTCATGGATAGTTGTCAATGCAAAGCAATATAACAAGTGCAATAAGCAAGTATGTAAGAATCAATGCACAGTTAACACAAGTGTTTGCTTCTAAGATGGAAAGAAGTAGGTAAACTGACTCAACATAAAAGTAGAAGAATGGCCCTTCGACGAGGGAAGCATCGATTGCTATATTTGTGCTAGAGCTTTTATTTTGAAAACATAAAGAGAGCATAAAAGTAAAATTTTGAGAAGTGTTTGTTGTTGTCAACGAATGGTAGTGGGCACTCTAACCCCCTTGCCAGACAAACCTTCAAAGAGCGGCTCCCATGAAACATTTTTATTTTTGGGTGGCATTCCTTCCAACCTTTACTTTCACAAACCATGGCTAACCGAATCCTCGGGTGCCTGCCAACAATCTCATACCATGAAGGAGTGCATTTTTATTTTAGTTTTATTTAGATGACACTCCTCCCCACCTTTGCTTTCTCAAGCCATGGCTAACCGAATCCTCGGGTGCCGTCCAACAATCACATACCATGGAGGAGTGTCTATTTGTAAAATTATGAAGGTTTATTAATTTGGGACTGGGAATCCCATTGCCAGCTCTTTTTGCAAAATTATTGGATAAGCGGATGAAGCCACTAGTCCATTGGTGAAAGTTGCCCAACAAGATTGAAAGATAAACACCACATACTTCCTCATGAGCTATAAAACATTGACACAAATAAGAGGTAATAAATTTTGAAGTGTTTAAAGATAGCACTCAAGCAATTTACTTTGGAATGGCGGAGAAATACCACGTAGTAGGTAGGTATGGTGGACACAAATGGCATAGTGTTTGGCTTAAGGATTTGGATGCACGAGAAGTATTCCCTCTCAATACAAGGCTTAGGCTAGCAAGGTTATTTGAAACAAACACAAGTATGAACTAGTACAGCAAAACTCACATAAAAGACATATTGCAAGCATTATAAGACTCTACATTGTCTTCCTTGTTGTTCAAACACCTTACTAGAAAATATCTAGACCTTAGAGAGACCAATCATGCAAACCAAATTTTAGCAAGCTCTATGTATTTCTTCACTAATAGGTGCAAAGTATATGATGCAAGAGCTTAAACATGAGCACAACAATTGCCAAGTATCACATTATTCAAGACATCATACCAATTACTACATGTAGCATTTTCTGTTTCCAGCCATCTAACAATTAACAAAGCAGTTTCAACCTTCGCCATGAACATTAAAAGCTAAGAACACATGTGTTCATATGAACCAGCGGAGCGTGTCTCTCTCCCACACAAGCATTTATTCAAACAAAAACAAAAACAAAAACAAACATACGCTCCAAGTAAAGTACATAGGATGTGATGGAATAAAAATATAGTTTCAAGGGAGGAACCTGATAATTTGTCGATGAAGAAGGGGATGCCTTGGGCATCCCCAAGCTTAGACGCTTGAGTCTTCTTGAAATATGCAGGGATGAACCACCGGGGCATCCCCAAGCTTAGACTTTTCACTCTTCTTGATCTCATTGTATCATCCTCCTCTCTTGACCCTTGAAAACTTCCTCCACACCAAACTCGAAACAAACTCATTAGAGGGTTAGTGCATAATCAAAAATTCACATGTTCATAGGTGACACAATCATTCTTAACACTTCTGGACATTGCCAAAGCTACTGGAAATTAATGGAGCAAAGAAATCCATCCCACATAGCAAAAGAAGCAATGCGAAATAAAAGGCAGAATCTGTCAAAACAGAACAGTCCGTAAATACGAATTTTAAAGAGGAACCAGACTTGCTCAAATGAAAATGCTCAAATGGAATGAAAGTTGCGTACATATCTGAGGATCACTCACGTAAATTGGCATAATTTTCTGAGTTACCTACAGAGAATTAGGCCCAGATTCGTGACAGCAAGAAATTTGTTTCTACGCAGTAATCCAAATCTAGTATGAACCTTACTATCAAAGACTTTACTTGGCACAAAAATGCAATAAAATAAGATAAGGAGAGTTTGCTACAGTAGTAACAACTTCCAAGACACAAATATAAAACAAAAATACTGTAGCAAAATAAACACATGGGTTATCTCCCAAGAAGTGCTTTCTTTATAGCCATTAAGATGGGCTCAGCAGTTTTAATGATGCACTCGCAAGAAATAGTATTTGAAGCAAAAAGAGAGCATCAAGAGGCAAATTGAAAACAAATTTAAGCCTAACATGCTTCCTACGAAAAGGAATCTTGTAAATAAACAAGTTCATGAAGAGCAAAGTAACAAGCATAGGAAGATAAAACAAGTGTAGCTTCAAAAATTTCAGCACATAGAGAGGTGTTTTAGTAACATGAAAATTTCTACAACCATATTTTCCTCTCTCATAATAACTTTCAGTAGCATCATGAGCAAACTCAACAATATAACTATCACATAAAGCATTCTTATCATGAGTCTCATGCATAAAATAATTACTACTCCCAACATAAGCATAATCAATTTTATTAGTTGTAGTGGGAGCAAATTCAACAAAGTAGCTATCATTATTATTCTCATCATCAAATATAGGAGGCATATTGTAGTCATAATAAAATTTATCCTCCATAATAGGCGGCACCAAAAGACCACTATCATTATAATCATCATAAATAGGAGGCAAAGTATCATCAAAGAAAATTTTCTCCTCAATGCTTGGGGGACTAAAAAGATCATGCTCATCAAAACCAGCTTCCCCAAGCTTAGAATTTTCCATAGCATTAGCAACAATAGTGTTCAAAGCATTCATATTAATAACATTCCCATTAGCATGCATATAAAGTTCCATGGGTTTTTTAATTCTCTCTTCAAATACATCATGTCCTAATTCAAGATAAAGTTCATAAAGATCTCTCATATTTTTGTTGTTTTCCATTATGCCTAACTAGTGTAAACAAGAAACAAAAAGATGCAATTGCAGGATCTAAAGGAAATAGCTTCGAGTACTTACAACGGCGCCGGAAAATAGCTTAGTAGCCGAGATCCGGAGTGTGAGTACCTTTTACCTTTCCTCCCCGGCAACGGCGCCAGAAAAGTGCTTGATGTCTACGGGTGCTTCTATTCTTGTAGACAGTGTTGGGCCTCCAAGAGCAGAGGTTTGTAGAACAGCAGCAAGTTTCCCTTAAGTGGATCACCCAAGGTTTATCGAACTCAGGGAGGAAGAGGTCAAAGATATCCCTCTCATGCAACCCTGCAACCACAAAGCAAGAAGTCTCTTGTGTCCCCAACACACCTAATAGGTGCACTAGTTCGGCGAAGAGATAGTGAAATACAGGTGGTATGAATGAATATGAGCAGTAGTAACAGCACCAGAAAAGTGCTTTGCTGTCCAGGACTGGCGTGTGGTTGACGGTGGTAATATTGCAGACAGTACAGATGCAGTAGAACAGTAAACAAGCAGCGATAGCAGTATTGGAAACAAGGCCTAGGGATTATACTTTCACTAGTGGACACTCTCAACATTGATCACATAACAGAATAGATAAATGCTATACTCTACACTCTCTTGTTGGATGATGAACACCACTAATTGTGTAGGGCTACACGAACCCTCAATGCCGGAGTTAACAAGCTCCACAATATTCGATATTCATATTAAATTAACCTTAGAGTGCACGACAGATCAACACAACCAAACCAAGTACTAACATAGCATGCACACTGTCACCTTCACACTACGAAAGGAGGAATAGATCACATCAATACTATCATAGCAATAATTAACTTCATAATCTACAAGAGATTACAATCATAACCTACGCCAAGTACTACACGATGCACACACTGTCACCATTACACCGTGCAGGAGGAATAGAGTACTTTAATAACATCATTAGAGTAGCACATAGAATAGTAGTGATACAAAACTCATATGAATCTCAATCATGTAAGGCAGCTCATGAGATCATTGTATTGAAGTACATAGGAGAGAGATTAACCACATAGCTACCGGTACAGCCCTTAGCCTCGATGGAGAACTACTCCCTCCTCATGGGAGACAGCAGCGGTGATGAAGATGGCGGTGGAGATGGCAGCGGTGTCGATGGAGAAGCCTTCCGGGGGCACTTCCCCGTCCCGGCGGCGTGCCGGAACAGAGACTCCTGTCCCCCAGATCTTGGCTTCACGATGGCGGCGGCTCTGGAAGGTTTCTCGTACCGTGGCTTTTTCGTATCGAAGATTTAGGTCAGGGACTTCTTATAGGCGAAGAGGCGGCATCAGAAGGGGTTTGGGGCCACCAGACACTAGGGCGGCGCGCACCCCTTGGGCCGCGCCGCCACCATGTGTGGGCCCCCTGTGGCCCCTCTCTGGCGGCTCTCGGGTGTTCTGGAAGCTTCATGCAATCCTAAGATGCTGGGCGTTGATTTCGTCCGATTCCGAGAATATTTCCTTACTAGGATTTCTGAAACCAAAAACAGCAGAAAACAGCAACTGGCCCTTCGGCATCTCGTCAATAGGTTAGTTCCGGAAAACGCATAAAATCATCATAAAGTGTGAACAAAACATGTAGGTATTGTCATAAAACAAGCATGGAACATCAGAAATTATAGATACGTTGGAGACGTATCACACCCTTCCACCATTTTCTGCATTGGTAAACGGGTTTATAAAACACTATACTGAACATTTATACAAATTGAAAGCATGCAGCATACATATGATTAAACTAAAAAATGTGATATTATTCTTTTAAGATGTGCTGCGAATTCTATGTAGAAACAGAGTACAAAGATAGAAGCCTTTGAAGCAGAATCTCAATTGCATGAACCAAAGAACTGTGAGACTAATCTAGTTCACAAATGAAAAACAAACATTACCACTAAGCTTTGGGAGAACATATACATATCTCTATTTTATTTACCTACAGAAAAATACAATCTGCATATGGAGTCTATACAGAGCTGAGTACTACCAAGATACTAACTCAAAATAGAAAATATTTTTAAGCTTGAAGCACAACATATGAATGAGCCCTCTTTCTATCATTAATTAGTGAAATCGATCTATAGATAAAAAATAAATCACGCGGGATCCTAGTGTAGTCAGTCACATCCCTAGATGTTCCCTTTTTCTTAGGTTAATTAGTAACCACCAGTTTGACAGACCGTGGCCAAATCAACCGACCAATATTAACACTGAAGAACCATCTCGTCCAGCGGCTTTCGTCCCTAAAAGCGGTGAGGTCAGCCTAATATTATGGTCTTCCATGTGGCAGATGTGGTGTAGTGTGGTGGCGCAGGGCTCCTCACACATGTAGATCCTCGGGCTGATGTAATCGTCATCTCGCGCAGCGGGCTCGAGGTCGTGCTCCTCCTTCGCAACGCTGCAGCGGAATATTAGGAAGAAAATTGAGTGTGAACAACAAAAAAATGTAAAATCATTCTTAGATGCAAGTAAAACAAATAAACTGAAGTTTCTAGGATCACGTATGTATGGGGCATGCCGCACCTCCCGCAGCCTGTGCATGCGGCCGCGAGCCCAAAGCAAGTCCTCCTGGAACTCTTGCACTCTGAGCGACACCGGGCTCATGCCCACGCCCACCGCTGACATGCCCTGTCGCAGTAAGACAATATGGAGTAGGCACCATCGTTAAGCTTTTGAAGTTCAGTAAAGACAGAGAAACAACCTTTTAGGTCACTAATTTATAAGAATCGAATACCTGACAAACGTTTAGTCAAATAAAAGTTCCGAATTGCATCTGTTTAGCCCAATTAAACCACCTGATAAATATAAAAACATACAGTTCTATCAAAAACGTCAGGAAGGGGGAAATTACCGCAAAATCATACCTTAAAACATAGCTTAAGTGCGATTCAAGTTACCTCTTGGGTTTCTTGGAGAATCTTGAGATAGTAAGAATGATATGGATTGTTGGGCAGAGGAAATGGAAACCTCCTTGTCATCCTTTCTTGCGCAATGAGCTTTTCTTCAAACTCCTTTCGGTTCCTGAGAATAATCTCGACAATTTTCTCCACTGTGCCCTTTATAAACGATGGTGGTTCCAGAATCACTTCGTTTGTGCCAAATACACTTAATTTAGAGTTCTCGGACTTGGTAGAAGTGGTCAACTCTTTTACCTTTTCCTGGTGAGCAGTCAAAGCTTCTTTTGCTACTATTTACTCATTTTCGGGATGCACGCCCTTTGTGGCCTTTCTCATGTAAAACAACGTCCTTTCCATGATCAGTGCTTTTCAATAAAGATGGAAGCACATCGTCATCCTCATCTCCAGACTCGTAGATGGATCCAAGCAATGAAAAGCTCCACCTGATGAAGCGGCATGCTCACTATCCCTCATAACAGTCTTGTTGACGTTATTGGTGTCAGCGTCTGAGCCATCTTTCAATAGCTGAGGATGATCAACAATGTACCAGAAGTAGCTGCGGAGATGATGGTCAAGCATCAAGAATCCAAATGTTGGGCTACTTCCTTGCTTCACCCTTAACACAATCTCTGATTGTCCACCATGCTCACTGACAAATAAAGAAGTTCTTGCAATTATCTGATTCACCTTCTTAAAGGGAGGCTACAATTAGAAAGTACGGAAAGAAGATTGTGTCAGTAATGGTCTGAGATCGTTTCAGTCTTCTCTTCTTTCGTAACATGTACCATCACTCTAACCCAAAAGCAAACACGGGGCCAAAGACATGGAAGAGAAGCCTATGTACATACCTGAGAGCCATATGAATCAGCAACATCCAGCTTAGCTTCTTCTTTCAAAAGTAGTTCGGCAACTTGCACATGGTACAGAACTACAGTGAAGTGATGTCTGTCTAGTGTGGTTCGCGGCATTTACATCGGCAGCATGATGTACAAAGAGCACAAAATCATCACCCAGCCAAACAAAGTGCATTCACATAGTGCGGTTGATAGCACCAGGACTCCAGGAGCCACCAAACAAAACAAGCTATACATGTCTCAATTACGACTATCCGAGAATATTAACATATTGATTGTCTACTATGAATATCAAAATAGGCATACTTAGTACCGTCACAGTACAAATATTGCAGAACAAATCTCATTCACGCGCTTAGCTGGGTAAAATGCATACTATCGATCATCTCGGTGTACAGTACATTGTTCGATCAAACACTATCTCAAGCCTACCACACTTCATACACTTAGACCAGAAATTGTAGAGGAGATAAACAGGAACAAATGGTGAATGCCACAATCAGCAAGATGATGTCCAAAACGATTCCACGAGCAACAGTTCGATGCAGTGAACCAACTCAAGAATAGGGGCTCAAGAGAATTCAGGATCAGGCACACGACAAAATGGATGTCCATATCGTCACAAACAGCAGGAAATTGTGAATCAATAAAAGAATTGTGGGGAAATCTCGAAATTTCTAAAAAAATCAGGGGTATGCCTTCGATCTTGTGAAAGTGGAAGAGTTTTTTACCGAAGTATGCCTACTAATGTGGACATGGATGAAGCATCTATCCTAGGTATATCACCTTCTTGGCTACCAAAAGCTTTTCTTGAAAGATACCAGGGGCAATAATATTAGATTACATAAGCAACATGAGTAAACAATATTAGAAAGAAGACACCAAGCATGATCCTTTCTGGAGCAAACTGCTTGTCTAAGTGTATAACAGTACCATGTAATGAACATTTTTAATGTAACGGTTCTAAGGGGTTCCGCACCATATCGATACCTATGAAGCACAAATGATAGAAAATATACCTCATTTTAAGCTTACGATTACAGGTCAGTTGATCTATTAGGCTTGCTGTCAAAAAAGAAGGTGAAAATGGCACATAAGCGATAATTTCTACCACATATGTATTACTGAAAATTCAACTTCACTCCAAATTCCCTACATTGTTTGGTGCATAGGTAGTACCAACAGAAACTTCATGGGGGCTCTCCGCATGTTGTCACGCATTGGCCATCTCCACTAATATAAAAAGAGCAAGAGCGGCAGATTCAAACAATCTGAACCATCCATTTATCCAATTCAACGCTTCAGATTAGCGCTAAAACAGTGTTAGACGCCCACATCTCTGCTAATCGAATCATCAACCGCGCGAGAGGAAAAAAGGGAAACTACCCACGATCTCCTTCCAAACGCACGCCCCACACCTCCCCTGCAAGCCGCCGCACGCTACAAGCCGCCATGACGCATATTCATCTGCGCTCTGTGCTGCCGGCCACGGTCCCGACCTCTGCCGCTGATGTGCTCCACCGACCGCCGCCCGGAGGCAGCCGGCGTTCATCCACGGCTGAGGACGAAAACGACGCCGCTTCTCTGCTTCGCTGCCGAACGAACCCAGCGCTGTCGCCTCCCCAGCGCCGACGTTATCCACCTGCGCTAAACACGCCGCCGTCCTGCACGTGGCGAGGCTGCCGTCGCCCTGTACTTTCCGTCCACAGCGCCACCGTCCTCCACGTCCATGCGCTGCCCCCACGTCGACATCCTCCCCGTAGCGACGACGCCGCCGCCCTGCACCTTCTCTCTGGCGCCAGATTCCTGCTCCTCCACGGCTCCTCTAAGACAAGCTCTTCCAAGGTTGTGTTCATCTCCGTGATGTTGGAACTAATCTTGTTATTAGAGCTTGTTTAAGTTGTTTTGTTTTCAGTTTTCTGTGTAATCGAGTTACCGGCCGGAAAGCTGCGGAAGTATACACACGGAAAGATGTGATCCCATGTGTGTACAAGCTGATGGCACGGTGTAGTTAGGAAAAGTGCATGTAGTCTAGCTGAGAGGATAAGTGTGTGTGCCAGCGAAAGACTAGCTCTAGGAGTGATCAAGTTAGTCAAAAAAAATTGGATGCGCGTAAGTCCTTGGATGTAGCTGCATGCATCTGGCCTAGTGGATGAGTGGTCTAGTCGTGTGGCATAAGAATAGGTCACGGTGTGTTAGTGCTAGATCAGGAGTTAGTGGGTGTGTATTAGCCCGTGAGTCTGGCTATTTAAGCCCATATGTAATCAGCTGAGTTTGTTAAGTTGAACAAGAGAAAAGGCACAAGTGTGCGGTGCCACAAAACTCTGCATGTTCTTCTTCTACCATATACATATGTGTGTGTTGATCCTTGGGCAAATCCATCATTTGGTATCAGAGCCTCGTTCGTCGAGGTCGGGGTCTTCATCATCGTCGAGCTGCGTCGCGAGCGATGGAGGAAGGTGTGCTGCCCGGTAAGTTGCGGCACCGGCGGCAAGGAGGTGATGGCCATGGCGTGGAGGCCATTGCCATGAGGAGTTCATCGTCCATGTCTGAGTCGTCGACAAGGTGCGTCATCGGCGGCAACATGGAGGCAAGTCACCGGCGAGTTGCGTCACCGGTGGCGAATATGGAGGTGAGTCACCGGCGAGCTGCGGCACTGGTGGCGTACATGCGGCAGCGAGCGTGTCATGGCGGCACGCTCGCGGTGAAGGTGTAGGAGGTGTGTCTCTCGGTGAGGTCAATGGCGACGGCGGCAATCGGCGTGACAAGATGGCATTGGCGGCCATATGCGAGGTGCACCGACGACATCGACAACCATGGGCTTCAAGAGAGAAATAAAAATTAACAAGATTAGGGAGGTGATTGTTGGAACTAATCTTGTTATTAGAGCTTGTTTAAGTTGTTTTGTTTTCAGTTTTCTGTGTAATCGAGTTACCGGCCGGAAAGCTGCGGAAGTATACACACGGAAAGATGTGATCCCATGTGTGTACAAGCTGATGGCACGGTGTAGTTAGGAAAAGTGCATGTAGTCTAGCTGAGAGGATAAGTGTGTGTGCCAGCGAAAGACTAGCTCTAGGAGTGATCAAGTTAGTCAAAAAAAATTGGATGCGCGTAAGTCCTTGGATGTAGCTGCATGCATCTGGCCTAGTGGATGAGTGGTCTAGTCGTGTGGCATAAGAATAGGTCACGGTGTGTTAGTGCTAGATCAGGAGTTAGTGGGTGTGTATTAGCCCGTGAGTCTGGCTATTTAAGCCCATATGTAATCAGCTGAGTTTGTTAAGTTGAACAAGAGAAAAGGCACAAGTGTGCGGTGCCACAAAACTCTGCATGTTCTTCTTCTACCATATACATATGTGTGTGTTGATCCTTGGGCAAATCCATCACGTGATTCAAACTTTCAAACTTTACCACGCTGAGATGATGCCTATTGACCAGGGTTTCGTTCACGATTGAGGTTTCCTTTGCTGATTCAAACTTTACCACATACCATGTGTCAAAATGTATTGTTTTTCATCATGTCCTTCTTGTTTATAGGCAAACAGGCTCACCAACGAAGCAGCCAAGGTGCATCGTCATTGCTTTTGGATGCTCAGTGTTGATTCCTATCCCAGATTTCATTATTTCTTTTCAACTTCCTGTAGAAGGATGAACAGATTAGTCACCAATTAGTACCCTACCTGTTTTTGATTAAATTTTCTAATTTCTGTTGCATGTGAACTCAGAAGTATTTCTGGTATGGGATGAATTTCTGCAGCGTTACAAGATTCAGATAGCATACATACATTCCTTTGTTGATATGCTTTGGCGCAATTTATTTTTACAGTGAGTCTATGGGCCTCGCCTCAAGAGTTGTTTTTGTCTTATTTACAGAAGGGGACCAAGAGGTGGCAAGATCCTCAAACTGCTGGACAAGCTCAGAAGCCAATCTGTTATTGAACATTCTCTGGATGATAGCAATTTCAACTTCATGATTATTCTATCCGCCGCATGAAAGAATTTGAAGTTTTCATCACCGAAGCAGACTCATCCATTAATACATCCATTTTAATCCTGGAGTATTTTCTCATAGCTTTCTTTTGTGCTACCAGGGCTGATGTTTTGATTATGTGCATGTCTCCAAAAGTCGGATGTTCAGCCTGATTATTGGAACTATCCAAAGAATCAGGTACATGCAAATTATTCTCCGAGAAAATAAGAGATAGATTAACAAAATACAAAATATCTTTATATGGTTTTAATTTGGTGGTGGTGCTAGCTGGAGATCCTATTCTTCTATGTAATGTCTTAAAAATAAATCTAAGGCAATAACTGGTTGTCTGGTTACACGGTACAGGTTCACTTGCTGTATTATTAAAAATTGTAAGTATTATAAAGATAGGGACTTAGCTTTTGTTTTTCCTTTCTCAACTGAAACTAATGCTTGGGATTTAGCCGCTTCCTCCGTAAAAAAACGATGTTGCGGATTTCTCTTATTTGGATGTATCTAGACGCAATTTGCGACATCCTTTTGAGGAAGGAGTGAGTATCTTTTAAAATTTTATGCTAGAGATGTTCAAAAAAGAGTGATGTTCTGTTATCCAATATACCTTGATCAAACTATAATTGAAAAGTAGCTATTTGATAGACTCTTGTTGATGCTTGTTGAGTATTGGCAACAATAATTTTTTACGTGCATTTACCATGAAAGAATGACTTGCAAATTTGGCTTGAAGTCAGAATGCTTGGTTGTCAACTAGGAACGACATACAAGAATCTTCAAACCATCTCTGTTTTGGCAATAAGTGTTCTGCAGACATTTAGCGTGGAAGGATGATTTGCAATTTTTTTATTGTGCCGAGAGTGCTTCCAGTACTATGAGAGCGTCAAGCAAGAGTTTCCTTTATTTCTTATTATTACATCAACTAGGATCTACGAACAACAATCTTTAAAACTGCTCAGATGTTTCATGATATATATGGTGATAACAAGTGATTTACCACTCCGATATTTAACTAGCGTGCAATTTATCCGAACTGACAATCTATGATTTATCACTTAAACAATGGAAGACTGGCTGTTGCATTGTTGATCCAAAAAATATTTTTTTGCAGCTTACGGAGGTTGCTGTAAACTTAGGGGCTAGCTCATATCTATACATATTGTTATATATGCATTTAATTGGAGCATTGCATCAACGTGCATGTGCACGTGCTTGATTACTAGTATCAGAAAAATGTCGAACTACAAAAAGGAGGTCAATCGTTACAATCGGAGATGTATCCTTGTATACCAAACCATTTACAAAGAAGGACAACAGGAATGGCACGATTAAACCATAACAAATCAAAATAAGCATGGACATAGCCGAGCGCAAATGATTAATTTTAAAGTACTTTTTCATGGAAGATTAAATAAAAATACACAACTGAACCACTGGATGGCAGGAGCTCATGAATCACATAAGGCAGACCAGATACAACTATTAAGCTAAATGTCAGAGACGAAATCTAAAACCCTGTTGGCGGCTTCAATAATCAGGTGTCAACTGCTTTAAAAGTATTAACATGATATGGTGTAATTGGACGGTGGATCAACATGCCACTACAGTGCAAAATGAACTATCCATAGATTGAACCACAAATAAGAAGTGCAGAAATGATGCAGTTGCTGGCGCGGATATTGTACCTACTTTAGCATATCCTTCTGCTTGCTTGACCAAACGTGTGCCCTCATTGGTAACCTTCTGCAATCATGAGACACGGTCAAAATTTTACTAATTAACTTTATAATCTCATATCTTATTTATCTTTAGTGTAAAACAACACATAACTACACATATTTGACATGGAAGTTTGTCTATCATACTGAACTCAAATGAAATGGCTCGGTAACCTACTGGCTGATACAATTATCCAGTAGCACTGACATAGCTAGTACTAAATTTAGCGGAGGCCGAAGTTACTGTCAAATTTTCAGAAGTATTGACATAGCTACTAATTTTCACAAGTTACAATCGAATCAATATTCACCAAACATTCTGCATTTTCATAACTGTCGCATTGCACGCATTTCAGAACAGTGGAAACAATAGGCCTGAACTTGAGATAATGGGGGGAAAACAACCTTCCCAGATTTTGTATAAGATAGAGATGGGAATGGTAAGAAATATACCCAACATAGGTCTTAGTTCCGTCTCCGGCAGCAAGAGCTCGATCTACGCCAAGCTCCACGGTGTAGATCAAGGGTCCATGCTATCTATTTTGGCGAGAAGGAGTGAAGTTTCAAATAAACTATTTCATCCTGAACAACCTGGAAAACAACATGTGTGAAAAGAGACATAATGCATGAATAATGGGCAGGTCCTAAATCTGGATAAATGAGCTCAGCTGACTGGAAAATATGAAAGCAAAAGAAAGCCACATATTTTAGTTGTTTAAAAAATTGATGAAGTGTATTAATCATAATAATTATATAATATTAGTACCATAACACCAAGCATGTAGAAGAAAAAGAATGTAAAATGGAACCACGCAATAATTCTGGCCAAACCAAGTATATGCCCGAGTTCACTATTTTTTGAACAAAATAATGAAACACAAATTAAAGGCAGGTCCGATTACCATGCGCAAAAGAGGGAGATTATTTGAAACTTCGGAAGGCAAAACCAAAGCGTCTTACACATTTGAAGTAGAAAACTGAAACTATCACACAAATCTACGCACGCTAACGTTTTAACCTCCCTCTAAAAAAACTGAAACACATAGTTAGATCATTTTGAAGGTTCATAGCAGACAAAATAATATTTTAGAATCTAAATCTGAAATTAATACCTGATTACAAAGACTTTCATCATCTCAACTAGATATTGGAGTGCCTTACTAAATCTTTCAATTCCATTCAAGTTTTTTCCTGTGTGGACAAAACATTTATTTCAGAGAAGTTCATGGCAAGGAACAACCTGGGAATTTATAAAGTTAACAACAGAGCCAATCCAGAGTATTCCATCCAACATATATGATTCAGCACCTCAAAGATGCATAAATTGTGATCTGAGACCTAATTTTATCCGGAGAAGAATCACCTTCATTGCTAGAAAGAAAGTAGTAGTAAATCATAACTATGACAAATGGTAAAACCTGACCGCTTCCCCTTGCATTTACCCATACTTCAATTCCGCAAAATCTCCATGATGAAATAGATGCATAGAAAAATATGGAGGCAAAAAAATAAGAGGAGCCATGTACCTGCATATCATGAAATGCGCAGTGTGCATCAAAATCATCATTTTGAGTCATGGTTGCCTTTCTCCTCCAAGTCCCCTTCTTGTCACTTTTATCACTCAGATCTATAGACAAACTGAAAAATCAGAAGCAAGTCAGATAAAACATCAACCTCCGTTTCAACGTAACATCAAGCACAGGCTACATAAAACTCTCTTTTTTGTTCGAGGCAAGAGAGGAGACCCCAGACACAATTTTTTGAACCAAATAGATCAAGGTCCGAAAGGAAAATTAGTGACATAACAGAGCGTTCTAGGAGGTGAAATAAGATGAGTTGGGGAATCACCTATTTCGCTGATTCATTGGGCGTTCTCCTCCTGGTGCTGGTCCTGCACAAAAGGAGAACATAGGAGTCAGAAGGAGGACTTGGCTGCAGCACCAAGAATTTTCCACGATGGCTCCGCTCGCCGCCAAGGTACAACGGCTATCTTACCTGCTGCAAGACACAAAAGGAGGACGGCGACCTGACCTGCTCCTCGCGATGGAGACGACGGGAGCTCGGGTAGGAGAGAGAGTGGCGGCGCACGTCGCTGGTGCCATGTCGTCCTCCGCCTCGATGGGAGGATGGAGAGGCGGAGCATAGCAGGAGCCCGCCGCGCACATGCCCCTCACCACCGTCACTTGCTGGCCTCGCCTTGGTCGCCAGCCCGCCCAGCGCATGCCCTTGCGCACGCGCGTCTGCTCAGGAGCCCGTGGAAAGGGGAGGAGGCGTCGCGTCGCCGGCTTCGCTCCATTGGAGCCGAGGAAGAGAGAGGGGCGGGAGCTGGCGGCGAGCAGGGTGGGGATTGGCCTAGGGTTTGAGAAATTGGGAGAAGAACCATGGGGATTGGGGGAGAGGAACCGTGAGTGGAGATTGGGGGAGAGAGAAACGTGAGTGGGGATTGGGTGGGCAGCCAACCCCTTACGCCGGCAGCCACGCTTAACTAACTTGAAACCCACCCAAGCGACTGACGAGTGGACCGGCCGAGCTGCGGGTCCCAAATACATAAGGAGGCGGGTAGAAATTGGTTGTTACATGGCTTCACCTAGGAAGGTCTGACGCGCTGCTGGCCCGGAATGAACGGATGAGATCGACTAAGTGAACCCAGCTAGCAAGATCTGACGGTCCAGAAGCTAAAATCGCTGTGAGAGCCCCATGGAGGTGCAACAATTATATCTTTAGATGCTACATATCACTATGATAGCAACAAGTGCTGAGTTACAATGAGGTGGTCTTCCCTAAGGCTCCCGTACGTCGGCTTTAAAAGGTGCCCAGACCTTGAAAACATGATGCCGCATGAATCGGTTCGTTTTGATCGCGTCACTGGAGCGTGTGTGTCCGATACCCCTATTTGCCTGGAGGTCGCGTTAACGCCCAAAACAGATACGGAGTACTAGAAAGGTTCGCTAAAGCTCGGTCCATTTTTCTATTTCACGGTCAATTGTTTCAAGAGGATTCGTTTGGAGTTTTATGTGAGAGCAGAGGTAATCACTTCATTGTCAAAGAAACGGTAATCGCTACAAAAGGTTAGTCTTCATACAATTTGGTTTTTTTTTTCTTCCTGTGTGGCATTTGACATGTTTAACAAGTTTTATGTTGAGATTTTAGAGGAGCGGATTGTAGGGTGGTTTAGTCGGTTTATTACGATGTAGCACCTGGGTACCCGTGTGCCTGATACATAAAAAAAATCGAAGAGGGTTGGTGCTGCAACCGTCCTGGCCAACGAAGAGCCTCTCGTTGAGACGGACGATGACGAGCCTGTGATCGGGGCATGGGCTGCAGCTTTGGACGCCCCGGTCCTTCTCCTCTCCTCCGAGCTGGACCTGCCTCAGGCGCAGGACGTGGCCGTGCAAGATAGCCAGCTGAACCAGTTGGAGGAGCTGGGCATGCCCAGGGCCATGGGTTTTGGCCGGGCTGGTGGTGACGAGGCTGCCGGTGCTCTGCCTGGGCGCGACAGAGGCAGAGGGAGGGTGCGATCACCCTCGCCACAGGCTTCACGACGCCGCTCTGTGGCGGCCAGGACTCCCCCTTCGACCCCAGACCCGCCTTCTTCACCGACATCGGTCATCCATGCCTCGCCAACCACCAAGGGACTTGGCCAGGAGTATGTGCATATCGAGATTGTGGATGGCAGCTCTTCGAGGCTACTGCTGTCCCCGGGCTCGGCGTCGAGCGATGGTGCAAGGTTGGCCTTTGCACCGCCGGCGCTGGTCCTGCCAGAGCGCCCGCCCGGATTCGAGGCGTCTCCGGTGCAGCGCACCCCTCCGCTCGTTGTGGACGGCTCGCCGGCTCGCACACCAGAGCTGGCCAGGAGGGCTCCAGGGACTCATGCCAACATGCCACTGGCCCCGCTCTTCACCAAGGCACAGGCACCCGTCCTATCTCCGCCAACCTCTACCCCGCCAAGGCGCCCGGCCAATAGAAGGAAGACGATGGCCGGGGTCGACATCGCCAGGACGGTTGGCTTCTCGCTTAGACGTGCCAGCGAGCGTGTTAAGGCCAGACGCAAGGCGGCGCCGGTGGCCAAACAGGCCGAGACGACTCTGTGCAAGGGCCTGGGAATCATCCAAGACGGCGAGGAGATCACGGAGCAGGCTATGGCGGAGTTCGAACGGCGCTTCAAGGGAAGAGTATCCGATGATGTCCTCGGCGCAATGCGTGTGCTGTTCAAGATAAACGAGGAGGACGAAGATGGACTCGATGATGCTCTCGTTGGACTCGGCGGTGCAGCGGCTCTGGAGGAGGACCTGGCCAACGGCAGCGTCGCTGCTTGCACCTGATCCTTTCCGGCCGTGCTCTGGTGGATTCTGGTTCCAGATGTTATACAACTTACTTCATGTTTGTATGAGCCTGATCTGCGGATCAGTTGTTCTTGCCCTAGCCGTCTTAGCCTTTGACTGGTGCATGTACCAGGCGTAGTCCCACTGCTATTGTTAACTGCTTATGTGCCTCCCTGGAGGTTTGGTTCGGTTGTACTGTGCCTCTTCAGAGGATTGTGAGAAGGGTTATGCATTGTTATCAATGTTAGAGCACCACCTAAATATTTTGGGTTGGAACACCAGGGGATGAACGACCAAGATAGAAAGGATGCAGCACATGAGACAATTGCATCCTCCTCTTGCCAAATTGTGTGTCTGCAAGAGACGAAGCTCCAGGCCGTGTCTCAGTTCGATGCTTGCTTCATCGGGGGCAATCGCCTGAAGAGCTACGCCGAGAGACCGGCGGTTGGTACTAGAGGTGGCATCCTCTTGCTTTCGGACGACACTGCTGTGTCCATCTCAAATATTGTCACCACGGAACTCTGCCTCTCGGCTGATGTGCACGTCATCAATTCCAGCGACGATGGGGACTTCAAGATCACAGGGGTCTACGGTCCAACGTCCTCAAACCGCAAAGACGACTTCTTCGCCGAGCTATTATCTCATAAACCACCACAAGGCACCCGTTGGCTCGCCTTAGGCGACTTCAACCAAATACGGAGGGCGTGTGAAAAAAACAAGCCGAATGTTAATCGATCCCGCATCAACCGCTTCCGTGCCGCTTTGCACGAGTGTGGGATTGATGAAATCCACCTCCAGAATAGACGCTTCACTTGGTCCAACGGACGAGACGATCTGACACTATGCAAACTTGATGCATTCTATTGCAACTCCGAATGGGACCTACGCTTCGACACGCATGTCCTACATGCCCTATCCTCGTCCCTCTCGGACCACTGTCCCTTGTTACTTGCCGATGACCGTGGGCCAAGGAGGCCACGAAGTTTCAAGTTCGAAAAATTTGGACTCGGCTGCCCGATTTTGAGGAGACCGTTCTGCATGCTTGGATTGCCCTGAGCCCCAATGTCGAGCCTTGCCAAATTCTTTTCCACAAACTGCAAAGGACCGGGAAATCATTGTCCAAATGGGGTCGTCGCTTGTTCTCTAACTCCAAAGTCATGATGCACGCGGCTCTACTTGTGATTCTTCACTTCGATATAGCCCAAGAGTCTCGCCAACTTACCGCGGGAGAGTTAGACCTAAGAGCTAAGCTCAAGAAAAAGGTGGTGGCTTTGGCGGTGGTAGAGAGGTCGCGCAAAAGGCAATGCTCCCGCATTGCAAACATAAGTGAAGGGGATGCAAACACGAAATTTTTCCACCTAAGGGTAAATGCTAGAAGAAGAAAGAATCACATCCACCGGCTAAAACACAACAATGGTTGGGTAACCGAACATCACATCAAAGAGGAGCTTGCCTATAACCATTTCAAAGACAACCTAGGCAACGTTGGGCCTAGAACTTGCGACTTCAATTGGGAGGACCTCCACTTCGAGGATCCGGGACTACATAGCCATGGCGACCCATTCTCCGAAGAGGAGGTGCCCAACGCCATAAACCTCATGCCTAGTGACAAAGCTCCGGGTCCGGATGGCTTCACCGGTGCTTTCTTCAAAAGATGTTGGGAAATTATCAAGGTCGACATCATGAATGTGATTCATCTTTTCGGGATCCTTCACTCCGAAAACTTTCATTGGCTAAACTCCGCGAACATTGTGCTCATCCCCAAGAAGGAAGGGGCGAGGATATTATTGACTATCGGCCAATTAGCTTGATACATGCCATTGCTAAGATCATCGCAAAAATGCTTGCCACTATAGGCTTGGGCCTTTCATGGATATCCTAGTCTCCAATGCTCAAAGCGCGTTCATCAAGAGGAGAAGCATACACGACAATTTCCTCTATATCAAAAACCTCGCCTCAAGGCTCCATAAGAGCAAGACCCCGGCCCTCCTTTTCAAACTAGACATCCGCAAGGCGTTTGATAATTGTTAGATGTGACTACATTGTTGACCTTCTCCAAAAAACGGGATTCCCTAGTAGATTCCGCATTTGGGTGGTCGCCCTCCTCTCCACCTCTTCGTCGAGAATCCTCCTCAATGGGGTAGCCGGCCCTCCTATCCACCATGGCCGGGGTTTATGCCAAGGTAACCCTCTATCGCCGCTACTATTCCTGCTTGCTATAGACCCGCTTGCTCCTTCACAAGATTAGAGAGAGGAGCACCATGATACGTCTCAAACGTATCTATAATTTCTTATGTTCCATGCTACTTTTATGATGATACTCACATGTTTTATACATACTTTATGTCATATTTATGCATTTTCCGGCACTAACCTATTGACAAGATGCCGAAGAGCCAGTTGTTGTTTTCTGCTGTTTTTGGTTTCAGAAATCCTACAAAGGAAATATTCTCGGAATTGGACGAAATCAACGCCCAGGGTCTAATTTTCCACGAAGCTTCCAGAAAACCGAAAAGATTACGAAGTGGGGCGACGAGGCGGCGCCACGCCAGGGCCGCGCGGCCAGGCTAGGGCCCGCGCTGCCCTGTTGTGTGGGCCCCTCGCGTCGCCCCCTGACCTACCCTTCCGCCTACTTAAAGCCTTCGTCGAGAAAACCCCAGTACCGAGTGCCACGATACGGAAAACCTTCCAAAGACGCCGCCGCCGCCAATCCCATCTCGGGGGATTCAGGAGATCGCCTCCGGTACCCTGCCGGAGAGGGGAATCATCTCCCGGAGGACTCTTCATCGCCATGATCGCCTCCGGAGTGATGTGTGAGTAGTTCACCCCTGGACTATGGGTCCATAGCAGTAGCTAGATGGTTGTCTTCTACTCATTGTGCTATCATTGTTCGATCTTGTGAGCTACCTAACATGATCAAGCTCATCTATTTGTAATGCTACATGTTGCGTTTGTTGGGATCCGATGAATATGGAATACTATGTTATGTTGATTATCAATCTATATATGTGTTGTTTATGATCTTGCATGATCTCCATTGCTAGTAGAGGCTCTGGCCAAGTTGATACTTGTAACTCCAAGAGGGAGTATTTATGCTCGATAGTGGGTTCATGTCTCCATTAAATCTGGGGGAGTGACAGCAACCCCTAAGGTTGTGGATGTGCTGTTGCCACTAGGGATAAAACATCAATGCTTTGTCTAAAGATATTTGTGTTTATTACATTACGCACCATACTTAATGCAATTGTCTATTTTTTGCAACTTAATACTGGAAGGGGTGCGGATGCTAACCTGAACGTGGACTTTTTAGGCATAGATGCATGCTGGATAGCGGTCTATGTACTTTATCGTAATGCCCAATTGAATTTCACACTACTCATCATAATATGTATGTGCATTGTTATGCCCTCTTTATTTGTCAATTGCCCAACTGTAATTTGTTCACCCAACATGCTATTTCTTATTGGAGAGACACCACTAGTGAACTGTGGACCCCGGTCCATTCTTTTACATCGAATACAATCTACTGCAATACTCGTTCTTACTGTTCTTCGCAAACATCATCATCCACACTATACATCTAATCCTTTGTTATAGTAAGCCGGTGAGATTGACAACCTCACTGTTACGTTGGGGCAAAGTATTTTGGTTGTGTTGTGCAGGTTCCACGTTGGCGCCGGAATCCCTGGTGTTGCGCCGCACTACACTCCGCCACCATCAACCTTCAACGTGCTTCTTGGCTCCTACTGGTTCGATAAACCTTGGTTTCTTACTGAGAGAAAACTTGCTGATGTACGCATCACACCTTCCTCTTGGGGTTCCCAACGGACGCGTGATGTACGCGTATCAAGCTCTTTTTCTGGCGCCGTTGCCGGGGAGATGAAGACACGCTGCAAGGGAAGTCTCCACTTCCAACCTCTTTACTTTGTTTTTGTCTTGCTTTACTTTACTTTATTTACTGCTTTGTTTGCTTTCTTATATCAAAAACACACAAAAAATTAGTTACTTGTCTTTACTTTATTTACTACCTTGTTTGCGTTCTCCATATTAAAAACACAAAAAAATTAGTTACTTGCATTTACTTTACTTATTTCATCATGTTTCCTCCTAAGTTTACTCTGAAAGATATACCAGTAGGACACGGGTCTATCATTGGAATAGATAATATAGAAAGATTTTTCACCCATGTTAGCATGGATGAAGATTTTGAAGATATACCATTATTAAAAGTTGCTCCTACTTATGAAAGTGCTTCTGCCTGTTTAGTACACATGTTGGAAACTAGATTTGTTAATCTCAATCTCATAATGCAACATATGTTTCTTACACTCTCTGATATGGAGAGGGGAGAAAAGAGAGATTTTGTTTTAAAAGTCCTCGTTAGAGAATTTGAAGATATAGCTATAGAAGCTAGAAAAGTTTTTATTAAGCATAAGAGGCTTGGTTTGTTCACGGATTTTAAGAGAACACTTAAAAAGATGGACATGGATAGAATAAAGTACACTAATAATGTTAATGATGGTGGGGAGATTAAAGCACCGACACCTAATAAGCTCCTAGGAATGCATGAAGCTCTAGAAAACAACTATGCTTGGCTTGTTCCTGAAAATTTGTTTGATGAGAATAGCAAGCCTAAGAGTAATGACAAAGAAGCCTCTGAAACTTACATAGATAAGATACAATGCATAGTTTAGAAAACTCCAAACCCATCTGTTGATGCATCATCTCTTGACAACACTTGATACACACTTTCTGCGCCTAGCTGAAAGGCGTTAAAGAAAAGCGCTTATGGGAGACAACCCATGATTTTACTTCTGCATTTTGTTTTATATTTGAGTCTTGGAAGTTGTTACTACTGTAGCAACCTCTCATTATCTTTATTTTATTGCATTGTTGTTCCAAGTAAAGTCTTTGATAGTAAGGTTCATACTATATTTGGATTACTGCGCAGAAACAGATTTCTTGCTGTCACGAATTTGAGTAGTATTCTCTGTAGGTAACTCAGAAAAATCTGCCAATTTACGTGAGTAATCCTCAGATATGTACGCAACTTTCATTCAATTTGAGAATTTTCATCTGAGCAAGTTAAGTGCCCCTGAAAAATTCGGCTTTACAGACTGTTTTGTTTTGACAGATTCTGCCTTTTATTTCGCATTGCCTGTTTTGCTATGTTTTAATGGATTTCTTTGTTCCATTGATGTCTACGTTCCCCCTCCTTTCCTGTAGACAGTGTTGGGCCTCCAAGAGCAGAGGTTTGTAGAACAGCAACAAGTTTTCCCTTAAGTGGATCACCCAAGGTTTATCGAACTCAGGGAGGAAGAGGTCAAAGATATCCCTCTCATGCAACCCTGCAACCACAAAGCAAGAAGTCTCTTGTGTCCCCAACACACCTAATAGGTGCACTAGTTCGGCGAAGAGATAGTGAAATACAGGTGGTATGAATAAGTATGAGCAGTAGCAACGGTGCCAGAAAATAGCTTGCGGGCGTGTAGTTGATGGTGGTAGTATTGCAGCAGTAGTAACACAGTAAAACAGTAAACAAGCAGCGATAGCAGTATTTAGGAACAAGGCCTAGGGATTACACTTTCACTAGTGGACACTCTCAACATTGATCACATAACAGAATAGATAAATGCATACTCTACACTTTTGTTGGATGATGAACGCATTGCGTAGGATTACACGAACCCTCAATGCCGGAGTTAACAAGCTCCACAATTTGTTCATATTTTAGTAACCTTTAGTGTAAGATAGATCAACAGACTAAACCAAGTACTAGCATAGCATGCACACTGTCACCTTCATGCATATGTAGGAGGAATAGATCACATCAATATTATCATAGCAATAGTTAACTTCGCAATCTACAAGAGATCATGATCATAGCATAAACCAAGTACTAACACGGTGCACACACTGTCACCTTTACACACGTGCAGGAGGAATAGAACTACTTTAATAACTTTGCTAGAGTAGCACATAGATAGTAGTGATACACAACTCATATGAATCTCAATCATGTAAAGCAGCTCATGAGATTATTGTATTGAGGTACATGGGAGAGAGATGAACCACATAGCTACCGGTACAGCCCCGAGCCTCGATGGAGAACTACTCCCTCCTCATGGGAGCAGCAGCGGTGATGAAGATGGCGGTGGAGATGGCAGCGGTGTCGATGGAGAAGCCTTCCGGGGGCACTTCCCCGTCCCGGCGGCGTGCCGGAACAGAGACTCCTGTCCCCCAGATCTTGGCTTCGCGATGGCGGCGGCTCTGGAAGGTTTCTGTGGGTTTCGTCGAACGCATCAGGGTTTTCGCGACGGAGGCTTTATATAGGCGAAGAGGCGGCGCAGGAGGGCTTCTGGGGGGGCCACACCATATGGCGGCGCGGCCAGGGCCTGGGCCACGCCGGCCTATGGTCTGGGGGCCCAGTGCCCCCCCTCTGGTCCTTCTCGTGTGTTCTGGATGCTTCCGGTGAAAATAGGAACCTGGGCGTTGATTTCGTCCAATTCCGAGAATATTTCGTTACTAGGATTTCTGAAACCAAAAACAGCAGAAAACAGGAACTGGCACTTCGGCATCTTGTTAATAGGTTAGTTCCAGAAAATGCACGAATATGACATAAAGTGTGCATAAAACATGTAGATAACATCAATAATGTGGCATGGAACATAAGAAATTATCGATACGTCGGAGACGTATCAGCATCCCCAAGCTTAGTTCTGCTCGTCCCGAGCAGGTAAAACGATAACACAGATAATTTCTGGAGTGACATGCCATCATAACCTTGATCATACTATTTGTAAAGCATATGTAGTGAATGCAGCGATCAAAACAATGTATATGACATGAGTAAACAACTGAATCATAAAGCAAAGACTTTTCATGAATAGTACTTAAAGACAAGCATCAATAAGTCTTGCATAAGAGTTAACTCATAAAGCAATAATTCAAAGTAGAGGCATTGAAGCAACACAAAGGAAGATGAAGTTTCAGCGGTTGCTTTCAACTTATAACATGTATATCTCATGGATATTGTCAACATAGAGTAATATAATAAGTGCAATATGCAAGTATGTAGGAATCAATGCACAGTTCACACAAGTGTTTGCTTCTTGAGGTGGAGAGAAATAGGTGAACTGACTCAACAATGAAAGTAAAAGAATGGTCCTCCATAGAGGAAAAGCATCGATTGCTATATTTGTGCTAGAGCTTTGATTTTGAAAACATGAAACAATTTTGTCAACGGTAGTAATAAAGCATATGTATCATGTAAATTATATCTTACAAGTTGCAAGCCTCATGCATAGTATACTAATAGTGCCCGCACCTTGTCCTAATTAGCTTGGACTACCGGATCATCACAATGCACATGTTTTAACCAAGTGTCACAAAGGGGTACCTCTATGCCGCCTGTACAAAGGTCTAAGGAGAAAGCTCGCATTTTGGATTTCTCGCTTTTGATTATTCTCAACTTAGACATCCATACCGGGACAACATAGACAACAGATAATGGACTCCTCTTTTATGCATAAGCATGTAACAACAATTAATAATTTTCTCATATGAGATTGAGGATATATGTCCAAAACTGAAACTTCCACCATGGATCATGGCTTTAGTTAGCGGCCCAATGTTCTTCTCTAACAATATGCATGCTGAACCATAAGGTGGTAGATCTCTCTTACTTCAGACAAGACGAACATGCATAGCAACTCACATGAAATTCAACAAAGAGTAGTTGATGGCGTCCCCAGAAACATGGTTATCGCACAACAAGCAACTTAATAAGAGATAAAGTGCATAAGTACATATTCAATACCACAATAGTTTTTAAGCTATTTGTCCCATGAGCTATATATTGTAAAGGTGAATGATGGAATTTTAAAGGTAGCACTCAAGCAATTTACTTTGGAATGGCGGAGAAATACCATGTAGTAGGTAGGTATGGTGGACACAAATGGCATAGTGGTTGGCTCAAGGATTTTGGATGCATGAGAAGTATTCCCTCTCGATACAAGGTTTAGGCTAGCAAGGTTATTTGAAACAAACACAAGGATGAACGGTGCAGCAAAACTCACATAAAAGACATATTGTAAACATTATAAGAATCTACATCGTCTTCCTTGTTGTTCAAAACTCAATACTAGAAATTATCTAGACCTTAGAGAGACCAAATATGCAAACCAAATTTTAGCATGCTCTATGTATTTCTTCATTAATGGGTGCAAAGCATATGAGCAAGAGCTTAAACATGAGCACAACAATTGCCAAGTATCACATTACCCAAGACATTTTAGCAATTACTACATGTATCATTTTCCAATTCCAACCATATAACAATTTAACGAAGAAGAAACTTCGCCATGAATACTATGAGCTAAGAACACATGTGTTCATACGAACCAGCAGAGCGTGTCTCTCTCCAACACACAAGCATGATGTAATCCAATTTATTCAAACACAAATAAAAGCAAAAACAAACAGACGCTCCAAGTAAAGTACATAAGATGTGACAGAATAAAAATATAGTTTCAGGGGAGGAACCTGATAATGTTGTTGATGAAGAAGGGGATGCCTTGGGCATCCCCAAGCTTAGATGCTTGAGTCTTCTTGAAATATGCAGGGATGAACCACCGGGGCATCCCCAAGCTTAGACTCTTCACTCTTCTTGATCATAGTATATCATCCTCCTCTCTTGACCCTTGAAAACTTCCTCCACACCAAACTCGAAACAAACTCATTAGAGGGTTAGTGCATAATCAAAAACTCACATGTTCAGAGGTGACACAATCATTCTTAACACTTGTGGACATTGCCCAAAGCTACTGGAAGGTAATGGAACAAAGAAATCCACCCAACACAGCGAAAGAAGCAATGCGAAATAAAAGGCAGAATCTGTCAAAACAGAACAGTCCGTAAATACGAATTTTAAAATGGCACCAGACTTGCTCAGATGAAAATGCTCAAATTGAATGAAAGTTGCGTACATATCTGAGGATCACTCACGTAAATTGGCTTAATTTTCTGAGCTACCTACAGGGAGGTAGACCCAGATTCGTGACAGCAAAGAAATCTGGAACTGCGCAGTAATCCAAATCTAGTACTTACTTTTCTATCAAAGACTTTACTTGGCACAACAAAACACAAAACTAAGATAAGTAGAGGTTGCTACAGTAGTAAACAACTTCCAAGACACAAATATAAAACAAAGTACTGTAGCAAAATAACACATGGGTTATCTCCCAAGAAGTTCTTTCTTTATAGCCATTAAGATGGGCTCAGCAGTTTTAATGATGCACTCATAAGAAATAGTAGTTGAAGCAAAAGAGAGCATCAAGAGGCAAATTCAAAACACATTTAAGTCTAACATGCTTCCTATGCATAGGAATCTTGTAAATAAACAAGTTCATGAAAAACAAAGTAACAAGCATAGGAAGATAAAACAAGTGTAGCTTCAAAAATTTCAGCACATAGAGAGGTGTTTTAGTAACATGAAAATTTCTACAACCATATTTTCCTCTCTCATAATAACTTTCAGTAGTATCATGAGCAAACTCAACAATATAACTATCACATAAAGCATTCTTATCATGAGTCTCATGCATAAAATTATTACTCTCCACATAAGCATAATAAATTTTATTAGTTGTTATGGGAGCAAATTCAACAAAGTAGCTATCATTATTATTCTCATCAAGTGTTGGAGGCATAGTATAATCACAACAAAATTTACTCTCCATAGTAGGTGGCACTAAAAGACCAATATCATTATAATCATCATAAATAGGAGGCAAAGTATCATCAAAGAAAATTTTCTCCTCAATGCTTGGGGGACTAAAAAGATCATGCTCATCAAAACCAGCTTCCCCAAGCTTAGAATTTTCCATATCATTAGCAACAATGGTGTTCAAAGCGTTCATACTAATATCATTGCTACTAGCATGCAAATGAGATTCCATAGGTTTTTTAATTTTCGCATTAAACCATTCATGTCTTGACTCAGGAAATAGTACAAAAAGCTCACAGATGTTTTCCATTATGCCTTACTAGTGTAAACAAGAAACAAAAAGATGCAATTGCAGGATCTAAAGGAAATAGCTTCGAGTACTTACAACGCCGGTAAATAGCTTAGTAGCCGAGATACGGAGTGTGAGTACCTTTTACCTTTCCTCCCCGGCAACGGCGCAAGAAAAATAGCTTGATGTCTACGTTCCCCCTCCTTTCCTGTAGACAGTGTTGGGCCTCCAAGAGCAGAGGTTTGTAGAACAGCAGCAAGTTTTCCCTTAAGTGGATCACCCAAGGTTTATCGAACTCAGGGAGGAAGAGGTCAAAGATATCCCTCTCATGCAACCCTGCAACCACAAAGCAAGAAGTCTCTTGTGTCCCCAACACACCTAATAGGTGCACTAGTTCGGCGAAGAGATAGTGAAATACAGGTGGTATGAATAAGTATGAGCAGTAGCAACGGTGCCAGAAAATAGCTTGCGGGCGTGTAGTTGATGGTGGTAGTATTGCAGCAGTAGTAACACAGTAAAACAGTAAACAAGCAGCGATAGCAGTATTTAGGAACAAGGCCTAGGGATTACACTTTCACTAGTGGACACTCTCAACATTGATCACATAACAGAATAGATAAATGCATACTCTACACTTTTGTTGGATGATGAACGCATTGCGTAGGATTACACGAACCCTCAATGCCGGAGTTAACAAGCTCCACAATTTGTTCATATTTTAGTAACCTTTAGTGTAAGATAGATCAACAGACTAAACCAAGTACTAGCATAGCATGCACACTGTCACCTTCATGCATATGTAGGAGGAATAGATCACATCAATATTATCATAGCAATAGTTAACTTCGCAATCTACAAGAGATCATGATCATAGCATAAACCAAGTACTAACACGGTGCACACACTGTCACCTTTACACACGTGCAGGAGGAATAGAACTACTTTAATAACTTTGCTAGAGTAGCACATAGATAGTAGTGATACACAACTCATATGAATCTCAATCATGTAAAGCAGCTCATGAGATTATTGTATTGAGGTACATGGGAGAGAGATGAACCACATAGCTACCGGTACAGCCCCGAGCCTCGATGGAGAACTACTCCCTCCTCATGGGAGCAGCAGCGGTGATGAAGATGGCGGTGGAGATGGCAGCGGTGTCGATGGAGAAGCCTTCCGGGGGCACTTCCCCGTCCTGGCGGCGTGCCGGAACAGAGACTCCTGTCCCCCAGATCTTGGCTTCGCGATGGCGGCGGCTCTGGAAGGTTTCTGTGGGTTTCGTCGAACGCATCAGGGTTTTCGCGATGGAGGCTTTATATAGGCGAAGAGGCGGCGCAGGAGGGCTTCTGGGGGGCCACACCATATGGCGGCGCGGCCAGGGCCTGGGCCGCGCCGGCCTATGGTCTGGGGGCCCAGTGCCCCCCTCTGGTCCTTCTCGTGTGTTCTGGATGCTTCCGGTGAAAATAGGAACCTGGGCGTTGATTTCGTCCAATTCCGAGAATATTTCGTTACTAGGATTTCTGAAACCAAAAACAGCAGAAAACAGGAACTTGCACTTCGGCATCTTGTTAATAGGTTAGTTCCAGAAAATGCACGAATATGACATAAAGTGTGCATAAAACATGTAGATAACATCAATAATGTGGCATGGAACATAAGAAATTATCGATACGTCGGAGACGTATCATCCATTAACTTTCAGTAGCTTTGTGAAATGTCCAGAAGTGTTAAGAATGATTATGTCACCTCTGAACATGTGAATTTTGATTATGCACTAACCCTCTAATGAGTTTGTTTTGAGTTTGGTGTGGAGGAAGTTTTCAAGGGTCAAGAGAGGAGGATGATACAATATGATCAAGGAGAGTGAAAGCTCTAAGCTTGGGGATACCCCCGTGGTTCATCCCTGCATATTTCAAGAAGACTCAAGCATCTAAGCTTGGGGATGCCCAAGGCATCCCCTTCTTCATCGACAAATTATCAGGTCACCTCTAGTGAAACTATATTTTTATTCCGTCACATCTTATGTGCTTTACTTGGAGCGTCTTTATGTTCTTGTTTTTGTTTTGTTTGAATAAAATTGGATTCTAGCATTCATTGTGTGGGAGAGAGACACGCTCCGCTGTTGCATATGCACACATATGTTCTTAGCTTTATTCTTAATGTTCATGGCGAAGGTTGAAACTGCTTCGTTAATTGTTATTATGGTTGGAAACGAAAAATGCTACATGTGGCAATTGGTATAATTTCTTGAATAATTTGATACTTGGCAATTGTTGTGCTCATGTTTAAGCTCTTGCATCATATACTTTGCAACTATTAGTGAAGAACTACATAGAGCTTGTTAAAATTTGGTTTGCATGATTGGTTTCTCTAGAGTCTAGATATTTTCTGGTCAGGTGTTTGAACAACAAGGAAGACAGTGTAGAGTCTTATAATGCTTGCAATATGTTCTTACGTGAGTTTTGCTGTACCGGTTCATACTTGAGTTTGCTTCAAACAACCTTGCTAGCCTAAGCCTTGTATTGAGAGGGAATACTTCTCGTGCATCCAAAATCCTTGAGCCAAAAACTATGCCATTTGTGTCCACCATACCTACCTACTACATGGTATTTCTCCGCCATTCCAAAGTAAATTACTTGAGTGCTACCTTTAAAATTCTATTCTTTGTCTTTGCAATATATAGCTCATGGGAAAATAGCTTAAAAACTATTGTGGTATTGAATATGTACTTATGTATGTTATTTCTTAATAAGTTGCTTGTTGAGCGATAATCATGTTTCTGGGGACGCCATCAACTATTTCACCTTTGTTGAATATCATGTGAGTTGCTATGCATGTTCGTCTTGTCTGAAGTAAGGGTGATTTATCATGATCAAATGGTTTGAGTATGCATATTGTTGGAGAAGAACATTGGGCCGCTAACTAAAGCCATGATCCATGGTGAAAGTTTCAGTTTGGACAATTAATCCTCAATCTCTTATGAGAATATTACTCGTTGTTGAATGCTTATGCATTAAAGAGGAGTCCATTATCTGTTGTCTATGTTATCCCGGTATGGATGTCTAAGTTGAGAATAATCAAAAGCGAGAAATCCAATGCGAGCTTTCTCCTTAGACCTTTGTACAAAGTGGCATAGAGGTACCCCTTTGTGACACTTGGTTAAAACATATGCTATGCAATGATAATCCATGTAAATCCAAGCTAATTAGGACAAGGTGCGAGCACTATTGGTAATCTATGCATGAGGCTTGCAACTTATAGGATATCTTATACATAACACATATGCTTTATTACTACCGTTGACAAAATTGTTTCTTGTTTTCAAAATAAAAGCTCTAGCACAAATATAGTAATCCATGCTTCCCTCTGCGAAGGGCCATTCTTCTACTTTATGTTGAGTCAGTTTACCTACTTCTTTCTATCTTAGAAGCAAACACTTGTGTCAACTATGCATTGATTCTTACATGTTTACCTATTGCACTTGTTATATTGCTTTATGTTGATAATTATCCATGAGATAAACATGTTGAAGTTGAAAGCAACCGCTGAAACTTATATCTTCCTTTGTGTTGCTTCAAAGCTTTCTACTAAGAATTTATTGCTTTATGAGTTAACTCTTATGCAAGTCTTATTGATGCTTGTCTTGAAAGTACTATTCATGAAAAGTCTTTGCTATATAGTTCAATTGTTTACTCATTATCTTTACCATTGCTTCGAACCGCTGCATTCATTACATGTGTTATACAATAGTATTGATCAAGATTATGATAGCATGTCACTTCAGAAATTATCCTTGTTATCGTTTACCCACTCGAGGACGAGTAGGAACTAAGCTTGGGGATGCTTGATACGTCTCAAACGTATCTATAATTTCTTATGTTCCATGCTACTTGTATGATGATACTCACATGTTTTATACATACTTTATGTCATATTTATGCATTTTCCGGCACTAACCTATTGACAAGATGCCGAAGAGCCAGTTGTTGTTTTCTGCTGTTTTTGGTTTCAGAAATCCTACAAAGGAAATATTCTCGGAATTGGACGAAATCAACGCCCAGGGTCTTATTTTTCCACGAAGCTTCCAGAAGACCGAAAGGATTATGAAGTGGGGCGACGAGGCGGCGCCACGCCAGGGCCGCGCGGCCAGGCTAGGGCCCACGCCGCCCTGTTGTGTGGGCCCCTCGCGTCGCCCCCTGACCTAACCTTCCGCCTACTTAAAGCCTTCGTCGAGAAAACCCCAGTACCGAGAGCCACGATACGGAAAACCTTCCAGAGATGCCGCCGCCGCCAATCCCATCTTGGGGGATTCAGGAGATCGCCTTCGGCACCCTGCCGGAGAGGGGAATCATCTCCCGGAGGACTCTTCATTGCCATGATCGCCTCCGGAGTGATGTGTGAGTAGTTCACCCCTGGACTATGGGTCCATAGCAGTATCTAGATGGTTGTCTTCTCCTCATTGTGCTATCATTGTTCGATCTTGTGAGCCGCCTAACATGATCAAAATCATCTATTTGTAATGCTACATGTTACGTTTGTTGGGATCCGATAAATATGGAATACTATGTTATGTTGATTATCAATCTATATATGTGTTGTTTATGATCTTGCATGCTCTCTGTTGCTAGTAGAGGCTCTGGCCAAGTTGATACTTGTAACTCCAAGGGGGAGTATTTATGCTCGATAGTGGGTTCATGTCTCCATTAAATATGGGGGAGTGACAACAACCACTAAGGTTGTGGATGTGCTGTTGCCACTAGGGATAAAACATCAATGCTTTGTCTAAGGATATTTGTGTTGATTACATTACGCACCATACTTAATGCAATTGTCTGTTGTTTGCAACTTAATACTGGAAGGGGTGCGGATGCTAACCTGAAGGTGGACTTTTTAGGCATAGATGCATGCTGGATAGCGGTCTATGTACTTTGTCGTAATACCCAATTGAATTTCACACTACTCATCATAATATGTATGTGCATTGTTATGCCCTCTTTATTTGTCAATTGCCTAACTGTAATTTGTTCACCCAACATGCTATTTCTTATTGGAGAGACACCACTAGTGAACTGTGGACCCCGGTCCATTCTTTTACATCGAATACAATCTACTGCAATACTCGTTCTTACTGTTCTTCGCAAACATCATCATCCACACTATACATCTAATCCTTTGTTACAGCAAGCCAGTGAGATTGACAACCTCACTGTTACGTTGGGGCAAAGTATTTTGGTTGTGTTGTGCAGGTTCCACGTTGGCGCCGGAATCCCTGGTGTTGCGCCGCACTACACTCCGCCACCATCAACCTTCAACGTGCTTCTTGGCTCCTACTGGTTCGATAAACCTTGGTTTCTTACTGAGGGAAAACTTGCCGCTGTACACATCACACCTTCCTCTTGGGGTTCCCAACGGACGCGTGATGTACGCGTATCACACCATCTTGAGGACGTCTCTTTATGTGGATGACGCAGCGGTTTTCGTGGCACCTTTCAAAGAGGATATCCAAAATTTGGCGTCCATCCTCCAAAACTTTGGTGACACATCCGGCCTTTGCAACAACTTCCAAAAAAGCGTCGCTGCTCCCATTCAATGTGGGGCCGTTGACCTCGACTACATCCTTGAAGGAATGCCGGAAAGCCGTGTCACCTTCCCGATGCGTTACCTTGGCGCTTGAGAAGGAGAGATTTGCAACATCTTGAGGACAAGTGTGCCGACAAGCTTCCTTCATGGAACGGAAACCTTATAACCACCGCCGGAAGGACCGCTCTAGTTAAGTCGGTGATTGCATCACAAGCCGTCTACTACCTTACTCCGCTCGCCATCCCGCCGGGCACTTTAAAGTCCATCAATAAGTTGGAGCGGGCTTTCCTATGGTCCGCCAAAGACACCACCACCGGGGCCAAGTGTAAGGTAAATTGGGACAAAGTTTGTCGTCCGAAGAAGTTTGGAGGTTTGGGGGTCCTCCACATGGGAAAATTTGCGATGGCCCTTCGTCTTCGTTGGCCATGGCTCAAATGGAAAGACCCAACCAAAATTTGGATTGGCTCCGGAAATCCGTGCTCCGATGAGGATATGGAGTTGTTCTATGCCGCCACGACCATCACCTTAGGGAACGGAAAGAAAACACCCTTTTGGCACGCACCTTGGTTACACGGTACGAGACCAATCGATATTGCACCTTTGATCTATGAGAGCTCCAAGCGCAAAAAATGGAAAGTGGCACAAGCTCTTCACCAGGAGGCTTGGATTGACAAGATAGACCTACACAGTGACTTCACCATGGAACATTTATTACAATTTATTGATCTTTGGACTCATCTTCAAACCGTCCTCCTTCACCCCGATAGAAATGATGAGATCACTTGGAAGCTCACACAAGATGGGTGCTACACCGCCAAATCGGCCTATGACATGCAATGGTTCAGCCTCATATATTCACCCTTGGACAAGATGGTCTGGAAAGCGTGGGCGCCGCCTAAGACAAAATTCTTTGCATGGCTTGTGTACCAAAATAGGATTTGGACGGCCGATCATTTGACAAAGCGTGGTTGGCCAAATTGTGGGCTTTGTCCACTATGCAAGCAATGTACGGAGACCGTCGACCACCTCTTCATCAATTGTCGTTACACAACCCGACTTTGGAACTCCATCAAGCAATGGTTGGCAATCGATGTGGGGCAACAACATCACAATGGCAACAACCTCTCCGTCACCGAGTGGTGGGATAGTATGGCGGGAGACCAAGCAAGAAACCGCAAGGCCATGGCCTCCATCACCCTTCTTGTCACGTGGGAAGTCTGGAACGAGCGTAATGCTAGGGTCTTTCATAATAAGAGCGCACCGTTCCATGTAATGCTAGATAGGGTTAAGAGGGAGGCGCGCCTTTGGGTCATTGCGGGCGCCAAGAGAATGGGACAAATCATGCCGAGAGAGTAGGCTTTTTTTTTTCTTTTTTCGGTCCCAAACATGTTTCTGTCATGTAAAACTCCTTCTTAATCAATAGATTGGGGCAAAGCTTTTGCCCCCGTTTCAAAAAAAAATTGACATAATCGATGCACCCATATGTAATCATGATATTTACTCATGCAGCTTTTCAAGAAAAAATTCGACTATGTGTCCTACACAAAAAAAGAAGAAGGGGAACTTTGTTATATTGTGAATGGCATATACATGACGAAAAGTGTTTTTAGCTCCCGAGCTCCAGTGCTCTCGCTATGTTAAGAAAAATTTAAAAATATTTTTACAAGTTATAAAAATCATGAAAATAATTCTGAAGACTGTCATTGATACATTCCACAATCATGCAAAATCCCAATTCAAAATTCTTTTTATTTTGAGCTACATAAAAATGACAAAATCAGATATGTTTTGAATATTTGAAAATGACTACTCAGATCTACAATTTTGTCATTTTTGTGTAGCTCAAAATATTAAGTATTTGAAATTGTTTTTTTGCACGTTTGTGGGATACATCATTGACTATGTGCAGATTTTTTGCATAATTTTTTCAAACTCAAAAATATGATTTTTGAATTTTTTTTAAAAAATCGAGATCACTGGTGCCCATGTGCACCAAATCTCTGTCCATATACATGACTCCTACTATCTTGTGAACAGTATAATTTTTTGTTTTTATGTAGGCTACATAATTCAATATTTTAGGTTCAAATTTGACATACACATATGTAGGATAATGTTGCATAGAAAACAAAAATTTTCCTACCGCGAACACGCAATCCAAGCCAAGATGCAATCTAGAAGACGGTAGCAACGAGGGGGTATCGAGTCTCACCCTTGAAGAGATTCCAAAGCCTACAAGATGAGGCTCTTGTTGCTGCGGTAGACGTTCACTTGCTGCTTGCAAAAGCGCGTAGAAGATCTTGATCACGATCGCTTTCGGCGCCACGAACGGGTAGCACCTCCGTACTCGGTCACACGTTCGGTTGTTGATGAAGACGACGTCCACCTCCCGTTCCAGCGGGCAGCGGAAGTAGTAGCTCCTCTTGAATCCGACAGCACGACGGCGTGGTGTCGGTGGCGGTGGAGAACTCCGGCGGAGCTTCGCTAAAGCTACGCGGGAGATATGGAGGAGAGGGGGGCGGCTAGGGTTTGGGAGGGGGTGGCCGGCCACTTCAATGGGGCGGCCAACTTGTGGTCTTGGGGTGGTCGGCCCCCTCCCTTGGCCCCTCATTATATAGGTGGAACCCCAAGTGTTGGACTCCAAGTCTTCGAATAAGACCCGAAACCAAAACCTTCCATATGAAAAGGAAACCTACCTAGGGTGTGAATCCCACTTGGGGTGGGATTCCCCCCTTCCATATGGGGGGTGGCCGGCCCCCTAAGGGGGAGTCCACTTGGGACTCCTCCCCCACTAGGGTTGGCCGGGACTCCACCTTCCTTGGTGGTTTCTTCCGGACTTTTCTAGAACCTTCTAGAACCTTCCATAGAACCTTCCGCATCATTTTAATTCACATAAAATGACATCCTATATATGAATCTTATTCTCCGGACCATTCTGGAACTCCTCGTGATGTCCGGGATCTCATCCAGGACTCCGAACAAATATTCGAACTCCATTCCATATTCAAGTTCTACCATTTCAACATCCAACTTTAAGTGTGTCACCCTACGGTTCGTGAACTATGCGGACATGGTTGAGTACTCACTCCGACCAATAACCAATAGCGGGATCTGGAGATCCATAATGGCTCCCACATATTCAACGATGACTTTAGTGATCGAATGAACCATTCACATACAATACCAATTCCCTTTGTCACGCGATATTTTACTTGTCCGAGGTTTGATCTTCGGTATCACTCTATACCTTGTTCAACCTCGTCTCCTGACAAGTACTCTTTACTCGTACCGTGGTATGTGGTCTCTTATGAACTCATTCATATGCTTGCAAGACATTAGACGACATTCCACCGAGAGGGCCCAGAGTATATCTATCCGTCATCGGGATGGACAAATCCCACTGTTGATCCATATGCCTCAACTCATACTTTCCGGATACTTAATCCCACCTTTATAACCACCCATTTACGCAGTGGCGTTTGGTGTAATCAAAGCACTGTTCAAAAACTAGGCCGATTCAACGATTACTAGGCCGATTAATCGCTACTAGGGGCTTGACCGTGTCGATTACCATTAATCTCTTGTGTTAATCCTTTAGCCCGATTAATCAGTCCGAAAGTCCGATTACTAGGTATTTTCCCGATTAACTACCACACTTGGTCAAAAAAGTTACAATATTTTCAATGCATATCGCTAATACAGGTGTTACCCCTCCCCAATAAAGCAGATTTACAATATTTTTCTAGGATTTTAGGCTTTAGAGAGGTAGGGAGAGACATATAGAGGCTCATATACTATTATTTTTATTATATAAATTTTTTTAAGTGCTAATTTATGTAGGTTGCACCGATTAATAGCCGACCGATTAAATCAGTTAATCGTCCGAATTCCGATTAATCGCTACTCCCAAGCCGGCCGAGCAGTTAACGATTACCGATTTCCTTAACATTGAATCAAAGTACCTTTCCGGTATAAGTGATTTACATGATCTCATGGTCATAAGGACTAGGTAACTATGTATCGAAAGCTTATAGCAAATAACTTAATGACGAGATCTTATGCTACGCTTAATTGGGTGTGTCCATTACATCATTCATACAATGATATAACCTTGTTATTAATAACATCCAATGTTCATGATTATGAAACTAATCATCCATTAATCAACAAGCTAGTTAAGAGGCATACTAGGGACTTCTTTGTTTGTCTACATATCACACATGTACTAAAACATCGGTTAATACAATTATAGCATGACATATAAACATTTATTATAAACATAAAGAAATAAATAATAACCACTTTATTATTGCCTCTATGGCATATCTCCTTCAACATACTGTAAGGGTATATTGCTCCTATGTGTGGTTTTGGTAATTAATGACAACCCCTATGGACTAATGTTTTCATTGAGTTTATATGAATGAATATTCCATAGGTGCTACTTGTACTCCATGTGTTGGATTCAAGTATGGATGCCATGAAGATAAAGGTATACCTTGTGTATTGGCATCAAGATCATTGATGTCTACGCCCCCCTCCTTTTCCTGTAGACAGTGTTGGGCCTCCAAGAGCAGAGGTTTGTAGAACAGCAGCAAGTTTTCCCTTAAGTGGATCACCCAAGGTTTATCGAACTCAGGGAGGAAGAGGTCAAAGATATCCCTCTCATGCAACCCTGCAACCACAAAGCAAGAAGTCTCTTGTGTCCCCAACACACCTAATAGGTGCACTAGTTCGGCGAAGAGATAGTGAAATACAGGTGGTATGAATATATAGTAGCAGTAGCAACGGCACCAGAAAAGTGCTTTGCCCAGGACAGTAAACAAGCAGTAGTAACGCAGCATTAGTAACGCAGTAAAACAGTAAACAAGCAGCAATAGCAGTATTTAGGAACAAGGCCTAGGGATCATACTTTCACTAGTGGACACTCTCAACATTGATCGCATAATAAATAACTCTTTCTCATATGTGCTACATACACTCTTTTGTTGGATGATGAACACATTGCGTAGGATTACACGAACCCTCAATGCCGGAGTTAACAAGCTCCACAATTCAATGTTCATATTTAAATAACCTTAGAGCATAATAGATCATTGCAAAATAAACCAAGAACTAACATAGTGCACACACTGTCCACATTACACTATGAAGGAGGAATAGATCACATCAATACTATCATAATGATAATTAACTCCACAATCTACAAGAGATCATGATCATAGCCTACGACAAGAACCACATGGTGCACACACTAGTCACCTTTACACCATGCAGGAGGAATAGACTACTTTAATAACATCACATGAGTAGCACACAACCAGTAGCGATACAAAGCTCATCATATGGATCTCAATCATGTAAAGCAGCTCATGAGATCATTGTATTGAAGTACATAGGAGAGAGATTAACCACATAGCTACCGGTACAGCCCCGAGCCTCGATGGAGAACTACTCCCTCCTCATGGGAGACAGCAGCGGTGATGAAGATGGCGGTGGAGATGGCAGCGGTGTCGATGGAGAAGCCTTCCGGGGGCACTTCCCCGTCCCGGCGGCGTGCCGGAACAGAGACTCCTGTCCCCCAGATCTTGGCTTCGCGATGGCGGCGGCTCTAGAAGGTTTCTGTGGGTTTCGTCGAACGTGATAGGGTTTTCGCGACGGAGGCTTTAAATAGGCGGAAGGGCAGCCTCGGAGGGGGCCTGGGGCCACCACACCATAGGGCGGCGCGGCCCCCCCTCTGGCCGCGCCAGGGTGTAGTGTGGGGCCCCCAGGGCTTCCCTCTGGCGGTTCTCGGGTGTTCTGGATGCTTCCGGGCAAAATAGGAACCTGGGCGTTGATTTCATCCGATTCCGAGAATATTTCGTTACTAGGATTTCTGAAACCAAAAACAGCAGAAAATAGGAACTGGCACTTCGGCATCTTGTTAATAGGTTAGTTCCAGAAAATGCACGAATATGACATAAAGTGTGCATAAAACATGTAGATAACATCAATAATGTGGCATGGAACATAAGAAATTATCGATACGTCGGAGACGTATCTGCATCCCCAAGCTTAGTTCTGCTCGTCCCGAGCAGGTAAAACGATAACAAAGATAATTTCTGGAGTGACATGCCATCATAAACTTGATCATATTGTAAACATATGTAATGAATGCAGCGATCAAAACAATGGTAATGACATGAGTAAACAAGTGAATCATATAGCAAAGACTTTTCATGAATAGTACTTCAAGACAAGCATCAATGAGTCTTGCATAAGAGTTAACTCATAAAGCAATAATTCAAAGTAGAGGTATTGAAGCAACATAAAGGAAGATGAAGTTTCAGCGGTTGCTTTCAACTCGTAACATGTATATCTCATGGATAGTTGTCAACATAGAGTAATATAATAAGTGCAATATGCAAGTATGTAGGAATCAATGCACAGTTCACACAAGTGTTTGCTTCTTGAGGTGGAGAGAAATAGGTGAACTGACTCAACATTAAAAGTAAAAAGAATGGTCCTTCAAAGAGGAAAGCATCGATTGCTATATTTGTGCTAGAGCTTTTATTTTGAAAACATGAAACAATTTTGTCAACGGTAGTAATAAAGCATATGAGTTATGTAATTTATATCTTACAAGTTGCAAGCCTCATGCATAGTATACTAATAGTGCCCGCACCTTGTCCTAATTAGCTTGGACTACCGGATCATCGCAATACACATGTTTTAACCAAGTGTCACAATGGGGTACCTCTATGTCGCCTGTACAAAGGTCTAAGGAGAAAGCTCGCATCGGATTTCTCGCTATTGATTATTCTCAACTTAGACATCCATACCGGGACAACATAGACAACAGATAATGGACTCCTCTTTTATGCATAAGCATGTGGCAACAATTAATTTTCTCATTTGAGATTGAGGATATTGTCCAAAACTGAAACTTCCACCATGGATCATGGCTTTAGTTAGCGGCCCAATGTTCTTCTCTAACAATATGTATGCTCCAACCATAAGGTGGTAGATCGCTCTTACTTCAGACAAGACGAACATGCATAGCAACTCACATGAAATTCAACAAAGAGTAGTTGATGGCGTCCCCAGTGAACATGGTTATCGCACAACGAGCAACTTAATAAGAGATAAAGTGCATAAGTACATATTCAATACCACAATAGTTTTTGAGCTATTTGTCCCATGAGCTATATATTGCAAAGGCGAATGATGGAATTTTAAAGGTAGCACTCAAGCAATTTACTTTGGAATGGCGGAGAAATACCATGTAGTAGGTAGGTATGGTGGACACAATTGGCATAGTGGTTGGCTCAAGTATTTGGATGCATGAGAAGTATTCCCTCTCAGTACAAGGCTTAGGCTAGCAAGGTTGTTTGAAGCAAACACAAGGATGAACCGGTGCAGCAAAACTCACATAAAAGACATATTGTAAACATTATAAGACTCTACACCGTCTTCCTTGTTGTTCAATCTCAATACTAGAAATTATCTAGACCTTAGAGAGACCAATTATGCAAACCAAATTTTAGCATGCTCTATGTATTTCTTCATTAATGGGTGCAAAGTATATGATGCAAGAGCTTAAACATGAGCACAACAATTGCCCAGTATCACATTATCCAAGACATTATAGCAATTACTACATGTATCATTTTCCAATTCCAACCATATAACAATTTAACGAAGAAGAAACTTCGCCATGAATACTATGAGTAAAGCCTAAGGACATACTTGTCCATATGCTACAGTGGAGCTTGTCTCTCTCCCACACAAGCATTTATTCAAACAAAACAAAAACAAAAACAAACCGACGCTCCAAGTAAAGTACATAAGATGTGACCGAATAAAAATATAGTTTCAAGGGAGGAACCTGATAAATTTGTCGATGAAGAAGGGGATGCCTTGGGCGTCTAAGCGCTTGAGTCTTCTTGATATATGCAGGGGTGAACCACCGGGGCATCCCCAAGCTTAGAGCTTTCACTCTTCTTGATCATAGTATATCATCCTCCTCTCTTGACCCTTGAAAACTTCCTCCACACCAAACTCAAAGCAAACTCATTAGAGGGTTAGTGCATAATCAAAAACTCACATGTTCAGAGGTGACACAATCATTCTTAACACTTCTGGACATTGCCCAAAGCTACTGAAAGGTAATGGAACAAAGAAATCCACCCAACACAGCGAAAGAAGCAATGCGAAATAAAAGGCAGAATCTGTCAAAACAGAACAGTCCGTAAAGACGAATTTTAAAATGGCACCAGACTTGCTCAGATGAAAATTCCCAAATTGAATGAAAGTTGCGTACATATCTGAGGATCACTCACGTAAATTGGCATAATTTTCTGAGTTACCTACAGAGAATTTTTCCCAGATTCGTGACAGCAAAGAAATCTGAAACTGCGCAGTAATCCAAATCTAGTATGAACCTTACTATCAACGACTTTACTTGGCACAACAATGCAACGAAATTAAGATGAGGAGAGGTTGCTACAGTAGTAAACAACTTCCAAGACACAAATATAAAACAAAGTACTGTATCAAAATAACACATGGGTTATCTCCCAAGAAGTTCTTTCTTTATAGCCATTAAGATGGCTCAGCAGTTTTAATGATGCACTCGCAAGAAATAGTAGTTGAAGCAAAAGAGAGAATCAAGAGGCAAATTCAAAACACATTTAAGTCTAACATGCTTCCTATGCAAAGGAATCTTGTAAATAAACAAATTCAAGAAGCATAATGCAACAAGCATAGAAAAACTAGACAAGCTCAACTTCAAGATTTTAAGCATATAGAGAGGTGTTTTAGTAACATGAAAATTTCTACCACCATATTTTCCTCTCTCATAATAACTTTCAGTAGTGTCATGAGAAAACTCAACAATATAACTATCACATAAAGCATTCTTATCATGAGTCTCATGCATAAAATTATTACTCTCCACATAGGCATAATCAATTTTATTAGTTGTAGTGGGAGCAAATTCAACAAAGTAGCTATCATTATTATTCTCATCAAGTGTAGGAGGCATAGTATTATTATCATAAAAATTACTCTCCATAGTAGGCGGCACTAAAAGACTAATATCATTATAATCATCATAAATAGGAGGCAAAGTATCGTCAAAGTAAATTTTCTCCTCAATGCTTGGGGGACTAAAAAGATCATGCTCATCAAAACCAGCTTCCCCAAGCTTAGAATTTTCCATATCATTATCAACAATGGTGTTCAAAGCGTTCATACTAATATTACTACCAGCATGCAAATAAGATTCCATAGGTTTTTTAATTTTCGCATCAAACAATCCATGTTTTAAATCAGGAAATAGAATAAGAAGCTCATTCTTGTCCATTATGCCAAACTAGTGTAAACAAGAAACAAAAAGATGCAATCGCAGGATCTAAAGGAAATAGCTTCGAGTACTTACAACGGCGAAAATAGCTTAGTAGCCGAGATCCGGAGTGTGAGTACCTTTTACCTTTCCTCCCCGGCAACGGCGCCAGAAAATAGCTTGATGTCTACGCCCCCCTCCTTTTCCTGTAGACAGTGTTGGGCCTCCAAGAGCAGAGGTTTGTAGAACAGCAGCAAGTTTTCCCTTAAGTGGATCACCCAAGGTTTATCGAACTCAGGGAGGAAGAGGTCAAAGATATCCCTCTCATGCAACCCTGCAACCACAAAGCAAGAAGTCTCTTGTGTCCCCAACACACCTAATAGGTGCACTAGTTCGGCGAAGAGATAGTGAAATACAGGTGGTATGAATATATAGTAGCAGTAGCAACGGCACCAGAAAAGTGCTTTGCCCAGGACAGTAAACAAGCAGTAGTAACGCAGCATTAGTAACGCAGTAAAACAGTAAACAAGCAGCAATAGCAGTATTTAGGAACAAGGCCTAGGGATCATACTTTCACTAGTGGACACTCTCAACATTGATCGCATAATAAATAACTCTTTCTCATATGTGCTACATACACTCTTTTGTTGGATGATGAACACATTGCGTAGGATTACACGAACCCTCAATGCCGGAGTTAACAAGCTCCACAATTCAATGTTCATATTTAAATAACCTTAGAGCATAATAGATCATTGCAAAATAAACCAAGAACTAACATAGTGCACACACTGTCCACATTACACTATGAAGGAGGAATAGATCACATCAATACTATCATAATGATAATTAACTCCACAATCTACAAGAGATCATGATCATAGCCTACGACAAGAACCACATGGTGCACACACTAGTCACCTTTACACCATGCAGGAGGAATAGACTACTTTAATAACATCACATGAGTAGCACACAACTAGTAGCGATACAAAGCTCATCATATGGATCTCAATCATGTAAAGCAGCTCATGAGATCATTGTATTGAAGTACATAGGAGAGAGATTAACCACATAGCTACCGGTACAGCCCCGAGCCTCGATGGAGAACTACTCCCTCCTCATGGGAGACAGCAGCGGTGATGAAGATGGCGGTGGAGATGGCAGCGGTGTCGATGGAGAAGCCTTCCGGGGGCACTTCCCCGTCCCGGCGGCGTGCCGGAACAGAGACTCCTGTCCCCCAGATCTTGGCTTCGCGATGGCGGCTGCTCTGGAAGGTTTCTGTGGGTTTCGTCGAACGTGATAGGGTTTTCGCGACGGAGGCTTTAAATAGGCGGAAGGGCAGCCTCGGAGGGGGCCTGGGGCCACCACACCATAGGGCGGCGCGGCCCCCCCTCTGGCCGCGCCAGGGTGTAGTGTGGGGCCCCCAGGGCTTCCCTCTGGCGGCTCTCGGGTGTTCTGGATGCTTCCGGGCAAAATAGGAACCTGGGCGTTGATTTCGTCCGATTCCGAGAATATTTCGTTACTAGGATTTCTGAAACCAAAAACAGCAGAAAACAGGAACTGGCACTTCGGCATCTTGTTAATAGGTTAGTTCCAGAAAATGCACGAATATGACATAAAGTGTGCATAAAACATGTAGATAACATCAATAATGTGGCATGGAACATAAGAAATTATCGATACGTCGGAGACGTATCAATCATCGGTATGAAGATATGTATATCTGATATGATCAAGAAGAAGAAATTAAGATGGAGTTCTTATGTGGAACTCAATATTAGTCATGCTCTATCTTAAGTGAGTATGTGAATATACAAGGTTGAGTTGGGCAAGTTCAAGATGAGCATCTCAAGTGAATCACATGCTTGAAGCTTGCCATCCATTTGGTGATAATGGACTTGTGAAGATATGCATCAATGAAGCTTTCCCATCATAGTGTATGGGGGAGCATTTGTGAGTCTTCACAAAGCAACAATGATCAAGTGAGGCATTCCGGCTTGTGTAGAGCTTGAAGAGTTATCATCAAGATCAAGCGGGATGCGCAAGGCAAAGGTATGGCCTTGCTAGATTTTCCTTTTACCGGTCTCAAGGTGGTTGTTGGGAGACCGGATTGTAGGATAGATAGCCGCACTATTAAGAGGGGCTTTCGGTTGGGTAACTTGATCACATCGTCTTAGGGAGCTCAATCCTTTGCATACTTTGCATATCCTTATTGCTTCTTGGTGTTTCTATGTGTAAGGTTCTTGAGATTGTTGCTAGCTTTACAACAAGCCCAAGTTCATCGAAAACGGAGTTCGCATGCATCTTCTATTGCGTTTTCGAGGTTGGGTGATTTTATCGGTTATTCATGATATAAGGTTCTAAATTTTATATTTATGATAAAATCCCCTCCTACAGATTCTTGTATTTTCACTTTCCATAGGATAGCATTTGTTCTTATCTCTCAAACAAAATTGGTTTCATTCGAATCGGAGTTCGGGAGCATTTGTTATTAAAGAAAAAGTAAAAGAAGAAAAAAAAGAAAAGGGGAGGGGCCAGCCGGCCGACCGGGCCAGCCACCGGCCCACCCGGTCCACAACCAGGCGCCAACCAGACCGAGCCAGGCGCCGGCCCACCCGGTCGAAACCGTCTTGGGCACCTGTGGGCCTGGCCGCTTCCTCCGGCCCTGCTGCCGGCCACCGACCAGCCCGCCCGGCGCCGGCCCCGGCCGGACCGGCCACCCCGCCGGCTGGGCCTCAAAGCCCCGCGCGGCCCACCCAGCGCTCCCCCACGCCTAACTGCCGCCCAGTGCGGCACGCAGCCCCGCCCGGCTGTTGGTCCGGCTGGGCCGGATCCCAGGCCGGCCTCCTCAGTGCCTGGTCCGGTCAGCCGGCTGGGCATTTTTTTCTGGCCGTTTTTCTTGTCTTTTTCTCTGTTTTTCCCCCAACGGGTATACTTGCTCCCTAGCTATAAATAGCCCTTTCTTCCACCTTGAGCAAGTTAGTTCTTCCATTCTCTCTCCTCCATTGTTCCATTTTGAAGAACTTGCTCTCCCCTTTGATTCCTCCCATAACTCTTGCTATTTCTTGAGGGATCTAAGAGAGGAGATCTAGATCTACATCCCCACCAATCATTTTCTCCTCTAAGTGAGGGGAACCCTTTGGATCTAGATTTTGGAGTCTTTTGTTGACTTTCCCCATTGTTCTTCCTCTCCAATCTCATCTTAGCATTTGTTGCTTGGGTGGGATTTGAGAGTGAAGGACTTGAACACCTCTAGTGTTCTTGCTTTGCATCATTGCATAGTGTTGAGCTCTCCACCACGATTAGTTCGAGTGAGAGACCGTGAGCTTGTTACTCTTGGAGGAAGACCTCCTAGTTGGCTTGGCGGTTGGTGCTCCGGTGATCTCTTCAAGAAATTGTGAAGAGGCCCGGGCTTCTCCTTCGTGGAGCTTGTGAAGTGGTTGTGGAGCTTGCCATCTCCGGAGCGGAGGAAAAGCTAACCATAAGGAAAGGGCCATTATCCTTCGTGGGTGTGGTTCGGAGAATAGGGTGAGCCTTCGTGGCGCAGGGAATCCTTCGTGGGACCTCCACTCCTCCAAACATGACGTACCTTCTTGCAAAGGAAGGGAACACGGGAATACATCCTCATCTCTGCGTGCCTCGGTTATTTCTATACCCGAGCTCTCTTTCCTTGTGATAGCCATCGTGCTTGAAGTACATATATCTTGCTATCACTTGTGCTACATATATCTTGTGCCTATCTTGCTTAGCTCTAGTTGCTATTGTTACACTTAGTTGGGCTTAGCATATTTAGGGTTTGTGCTTGTAAACTAAACGATAGTTTAATTCTGCATTATTACAAGACGAATCCGTAAGAGTTTTTAATTGCCAATTCGCCCCCCCCCCCCCCTCCCCCCCTGTAGGCGACATCTCGATCTTTCACATACCTGCATACATTCCCTACCCATATAATTTACGACATATATTTTAGTACTTTTTGACGTATTTTCTTAACAGGACATGCGTACCTAGGAGACAAAAATCCACGCCTGGTCTAGTCGTATCTATCTAGGTGGATCGGATAGGGCATATTTTGCCCCCAACTTTAAAAGATTTTCTGGAGGAGGACATATTTTGCCGGAAAATATATCCATGCTGATGGGTGCCAAGCAGCCCATACATCCATTCTTTTTGTAGTAATTCCAAAAAAAGATTTTAAAAATCTTAATTCTTTTGGGAACCAAGATGATAAAGTATTGTACATGTATATAAAAAAATCGCGAGGGAATTACTCTCATTGAATCCTAGGTAAAAATCCAAAATTGAAAATTTTCAAGCTATATTAGTCATAAATTTGTCATTTTTTCCCATGATAGCACGGGAATCATTGAAGCCCAAGTATATTAGCGAGTACAATACTTAATCACCTTTATTTCCAGGAGGGTTTAGAATTTTTTTCAAATTTTAAAATTATTACGAATTTTAAAGTTTATGGGATGCATAGCACCCATGTGCCAAAAATACACATCCATATTTTGTCCCCAGACAATCTTTGAACGGTCCAGAAAGATTTGATTGCATTTACTTCCCTAATAGTACAAGTTGGGTGGATCGGATAGGCCTCACATAATGCAGGATTCATTGCCAAGCTGCATGGATGGTTACACTCGATCTAAGAGCATCTCCAGTCGCGTCCCCCAAACCGTTCCGCAAAGGGATTTGGGGCGCGCCGGACAGAAAATGCGTTCCAGCCGCGTCCCCCAAAGCTCTTTTTTGTCCGGCGCGCCCCTATACGGTGTCCGGCGCCCCGAGCCCGTCCCCGTCCCACAGGGGACGCTCCGGGGACGCCGGACACAACGAAAAGCGAGGCCAACCGACGCGGGGCCGACCCGTCAGCGGCACAGGGAAAATTCGTCTCACACTCCCGCCAAATCCCGCCGCTTCCGCCAAATCGCGCCTATACCGCCGCGCACAGGCCTCCCAAAACATATCCCGCCGCCGATTCATTTCTCCTATCCCGCCGATTTCTTTCTCCCTCCCGCCGTCCACCCGCCGCCGCTACCCTCTCCCCATTCCAGGGCGTCGCCGACAGCCCCCAAAAAGATGGCGAAGAAAGCGGCCAAGAAGCCGCCGGGCAATGCGACGATAGGGGCGAAAGCGCCGTTCGCGAAGCCGCGGAAGGCGCCGGCTGCGAAGAAGAAGCCTGAAGGAATGACCGAAGATCAATGGCAGCAAGATTGCCTGCGCCGGAAGCTATCGACGGCGGAGCGGAAAGGACGGAGGGCGGTGGAGCTGGAGAAGAAGGCTCAGGCGGCGCGCCAGCACCAGCACGTAATGGCCGGGTGTATCGCCGCCACCAACGCGAGCCCATGGAGTACGTCCATGCCGGTGTAAGTTCCCGGAGTGATCTCTCCGTCGCAAGCCGCCTTCTACAACGACGGCCCCTCCGCCACTCCCGGGTGCGTGACGCCTAACTTGTCGCCGCACTACCAGGATGCGCTGCCGCACAACTTCTTCAAAGGCCAGATCCTCGACGACATCGAAGCCAAAATGGCGGCGGCGGACGCGGCGGCCCTGGCAGCGGCAGCGGCAGCGCAGCAAGAGCAGGCTGACGCGTCTTCTACTGCTACAACTGTGTCGGCCTCCGCGTCGGCGACGGAGCAGACGCACCATGCACAGGAACAGGCAGATCGCGACGAGGTCGTCGTGCTCGACGGGCCTGCGTCGACTCAGGACACGACGCCGTCGACCAACCCCTTCCCCTTCTTCTAATTTGCATGCACCACCGGTCTGTAATATGATCGCGCGCCCAGTACTTTGATCGATCGCCGCTACTCTGATCGCGACGAATCGGCGGGAACGATCTCTTTTGAATGCATCTATTTGAATTTCTGATTGGGGGCGGCGTTTGGGGGACGCGGCTGGGGAGCGACGTCCCCCAAACGCGGCACCAACAAAACACGTCCCCCAAACGCTCGATCCGGCGCGGTTTGGGGGACGCGACTGGAGATGCTCTAACTCCACGTATATACACACAGCTAGCAATGGATGGTGACGTGTTTCTTATCGACCGGTCTCAGTGGCCGGCTATTTATACGTGCTACCTATCCAGCTTCAGATTCACAGCAAAATTTCAGCCATGAATATGAAGAGGTGCCTCAGCGCTTGCATTCTACTGATGCTTTCGCTCGAAGGAGCCCTCCTCGTCGTCGGCCGACCCTCCCACGCCGCCGCGGCCGCTACCACCATTCGCCTCCCCAGCGACACCCAAGGTACGTGTTGCATCTGCAGCATGCCGTCAATCTTCGTTTCCTTGCCCGTTTTCTAGTGTGTGAACATCACCGATGTCTGTTCCTTGAGGTCTTGCAGCAGCGGCGTCGACGAGGCCGTGGGACTGCTGCAACTTCGCACTGTGCACCAGATCTATCCCGCCGTACTGCCGTTGCATGGACGAGGTGGACCATTGCGCCGCCACCTGCAAGGACTGCGCAGCCTCCACGTCGGACCCTTCCCGCCACATCTGCCAAGACATGTTCATCGGGTTCCCCGGGCCCATGTGCACCGACGAGGCTAACAACGTCGGTAACTAGTGCTCACGGCCTCGTCGGCGCGCGTTCATCGCCCGATCGCCACCGACAGTGGTGCGTGTTGCTCGTCTATATCTTCACGGATGCGTGAAAGAATAAAATAAAGGTCGCCTCTTGCAATATGTATGGTGTGTCAGCCAACTATGAATAAAGACGGTTTAAATTCACGTGCATTACTTTCTTTTCCAGCAAGTACTTTTTCTTGCGAAACAACCTACCAACTTAGGGCTCACATACATACACTCACTCTTATAAACACATGAACACACACACTATTCTTATGAACATCTCCGAGAGATTGAGTTCCAAAAACTAATTCAACGTGTCTTGAGTATGATGAAGTTACTACATACGTCTCTATCCACGAGAACGTCGCCACCCATTAAAAAGATATTTTTCTTTTATAAGATACCAAAGTGTTAAATCTAAGATTTGAACTAAGCATCCAACCACATGTTGATTCTTAATTTCAACAAGTACTTGTACAATGCGATTCTAAGTTATTACTAGTATGTAAAAATTTAGTACTCTTCAGTCCTACATACTTGCCTTTGAACCAGTAACAAATACTTAGAGCCGGAAGAAATAGTTCAAAAAGTAAATATACAATCTTGTACTGTTGGAATCGATTTAGATTTTAGGAAAGGATGGACCCGAAAACAAACACAAGTCTAGTAAAAGAAGGTGTCCCCGGTTGATTACCATATAGACCGCTAAATTTCCTGAAAACGATGTCCATGAACTGTCTCTGGCGCATACCAGCTGGAGCCACATCAATCCAAACTAAGCTAGGAGAGCCTTCAAGGTTTTCTATAACAGAAGATCTGGATCACCCATGTTGAGCCGAAGTGCAAGCTTTTCGCATGGCTGACCCTCCATGGCAAGATCCTCATGGCTGACACGTTAGCCATCAGGGGATGACCTCATGACCCTATTTGTCAGCGAGGTCTTTTACAGTACAATTTACTAGTCTTTTGGAGTAGTAGTATTTAAGAGGTATTTTATGCAATTTACAAGGTAAAAAAATCATAATGTAGATCTGGAGTGATTTATTACCGGGTTAAGCACAATTGTACCACATCACAACCTGCCGAACATACCTATATGACTCGATTGAGTCCATGACTTTTTTTTGTCCGCATGATTTCGTGTGAGTTTTGGATACATTTTTTTCAAATTTTAATTACGAAAATATGAAATGTTTTTTGAAACTGATGAAATTTCCACAATTTTGTTGGGTACCAAAATATCTCTTTACAAAATATTTTTCACTCCTAATAGCAGACTAGCCGCGGATCCAACCAAGTGTTGCGGGAGTGCTAACCATAAGCCGCTGCCGACACCACATCGTCTACTGAAAGATGAGCCATCCATGTCATTGGCACAACAGATAGGCAATCTAATTTAACATTGGACAACCGCTGGTCAACTTTAACTAATGAGGTGGTGGTTCCCCAGGCGGCCATAGGCGAGGCGTTCAGTCATCGTTGGGCCTTCCCCATGTGGTGACATTAATATGCACCACGGTCTCCTCGCATTTAAATATGCTCCCCTCTCCCACCCATGCAATTACCGACATCCCACAATTGCTGTCACTAGACCACTCAAAGCACTAGCGCAAGGGCATTAATGGAAGCGGCCTCCCACAAGGGTGGTGCGGTAGGGAGTGGGCTCCAGCCAACAATTTGCGGGTCAACGAAGTGTGGGCACTCTACGTCGACGACGTCAACATCTCAAGAGGAGGCGTCGTAGACACAAGCGCATGCCCTAGCGCGGTATCTAGGACGGGGAGGAAGAGAAGTTCAAGTACAACTGGTTCTAGTACCAGCGCCGCCATGGTGGACTTTAGTTTAGTTTAGGTTTAAATTTAGGTTGAATTTTATTCTTTAAAAAATATAACCAAATATGAATGAAATTTAAGTTCATGTTTGAATTTAAAAAACCCTATTAGGGGAATGGCTCAGGAGGGACACCCCCATACAGGGCTAATAGTCACGGCGCCCCCATACGCTCGATCCGACGACATGTGAGGGCGACTAGAGTTGCTCTAAGAGATTTATAGATAGGGTATAACAAGCAATACGGATGAGCGGAGAAATAAGTAAAATATCACATGATTTTAGTTTCAAATGTTTTAAAAGTAGACATACAATAACCGGCAAAATTAATAGGGTGGTCCGAACAAAGAACCATCTGATCTAAAGTCGGCGACACTTGCTACTGCCATTTAGATAAAACTGCATCTTGGTTGCAATGGAGTTTTAACCTGTTTTACACTTTCTTTTTAACGATCAATCAAATGAGCATTTCTAAAATTTAGATCCTTAGTCGACACACAAAAATACCAAACAGGTCCGTGCAAAAAAAAAAAAATTTAAGCAGGCAGTACATCGTTTCACTATGTGAGAAAATTATCATTCTGATTTTTCCTTAGTCACATATAAACAAATTTGTAAAGTTAAACAAATTGTCGGTCAAGATTTGGCCACTCCATTTAAATATATAAGTTTTTTTTTCTCTGCAAACATCAAGAGATCCTAATTCTACGGCCACTTGCACGGATTGCTTATACTACTCTTAATCAACTAGTATTGACTAAACTGGACCATTAGATCTGTTGATTGGACGGTTCATATTTTCTGATTCTTACCTAAAAAGCCTCTTGTGAGACGTGCCTATGCGCCCCTAAAACAACATGTTAGTTATGTATGGAATGCCCTTTCACCGCCACTATTTGAAAGACAATGTAAGAAAGGGAAAACCATGCCGCCGGCGACATTGAGGCTTTGAGCTTTACAACTATCTCAGACATGTGGGATGGTCTTATCAAGGACAAGCCACGTGGCCAGAATAGACGGATCTTATCTATGTCCTTTGAAACGCCTGAAAGAAACAGAATAGACGGATCTTTCATATAGCTCTTTGTTAAAAAAATACTACTCTTAAAATCAACTAGTAGTGACTAAACTGGACCATTAGATCTCCTGATTGAACGGTTCATTTTTTCCGATCCCTGCCATAAAAAGCCTCTTGTCAGCTATGCATTTTGCCCCTGAAACAACATGTCACTTATGCATGGAATGCCCTTTCACCGCTGCTATATAACAGATAGTGCAAGAAGGGAAAAACCATGCCAGCAACCTCGAGACTTTGAGCTTCACAGCTATCTCAGATATGTGGGATGGCTTTACACAAGACAAGCCGCGTGGTCAGCATCGTAGTATTAGCGGAAAGTTTATCTATGTTCTTTGAAACGCCTGGAAGGAATAAAATAGACTGATCTTCACCGGCCAACACCTAACTTAGAGGAGTTCCCGTGCGAGACTCCTGTGCTGCGACGGGCGATGTACAGGAGCGCCGGCGCTACCAACGTAACTCGTCTGTGAAAGGAGGAGACTTAGAAGAAGTCGTACCGCGTCCTGCGACTGCAATCGACAGCGACTGTCGAGACGGCCAGCGACGTCACAGTACACGGACGGACACGACAGTCGACAGCCACGCACTACCTGCCGGCCGTGGTACGTCGTCGAGGTTGACGTTGAATTCCGACTCATCTGCGCTGCCACAGAAACCAACCGCGTACCAGTACGTAGCATGCAACGACGTCAAGCTAATTTCCCCCCTTCGACCATTCCCTCGCGGCCAGGCCGCCGGCCGGTGGTGTCGAAGTTTCAACGTTGCTAATTAACTCTACTCTACTCTGCTCTTTTCTTTTCTTTTGCTTGCCCCCTGCGCGAGGAGATCGAGGTCTTTCTCTGTTGTCTCCGGCGGCGCGCGTGGTCTACTGGTGCCTGCCTGGTGTAACTAGCTTGCTAGCTAGCTAGATTAGATGACGCGGGCGGCCGCGTCGCCGTGGTCGCGAGTGTGCATGTGGTGCGGCGGCCGGAGGAGGAGGAGGAAGAGTGAAGGCGCTGGGGACGCCGGCGCGTCGGGGCCGGGCGGCCAGTGGAGCCTCTTCATCGACCTGCCCGTGCTGGAGGCCGCCACCGCAGGCTTCTCCGACCGCAACCTGCTCGGCCGCGGCGGCTTCGGCCCCGTCTACAAGGCAAGCTCCTCGTCTTCCCCACGTCATGCATGAATCATGACCCTTCCTCCCAGCTCCCTTCACCTCGATGATCTCTGGTCGTGCAGGGCGTGTTGGAGAGCGGGCAGGAGATCGCGGTGAAGAGGCTGTCCCTGGAGTCGCGGCAGGGGGCGCGGGAGTTCCTCAACGAAGTGCGCCTGCTGCTCAAGGTGCAGCACCGCAACCTCGTCTCGCTCCTCGGCTGCTGCGCCTCCTCCGCCGCCGGGGCCGGGGCCGGACACAAGATGCTCGTCTACCCATACTTCCCCAACGGCAGCCTCGACCACTTCCTCTTCGGTGCGTCACTCCTTTCTTGCCATTGCTTTTTTTTTAATTGTCCCTTCTTGTCATTGCTGCCACCATCTAGTATACGTTGCTCACTGCACAATATTCGGTGACAACTGAAACTCAATCCAGACTCGAACCGAGTTTGATTGATAATACAGTACAGGTTGCCCCAAAACTTGGCTGCAAACCGAAATTACCAAATAGCTGTTTCAATTCAGTGAATTCTGGAAATCTGAATCACTCTAAGTGACATACTTCGCCGAAGATAGTATGTTTTAGAAAAGGAGCTGAGGGCGATACATGCTGCTGATAGAAAGCTTGTTACTTATACTGAACGCCGAGCTAGGCTCCGGATGAATCAGGGGAACAGAGAATCCTTCTGAAAGTCTTGCATGCGTAGCAGTTTGGTCAGAACATAGAACTTCTTTGACACAAATACTAGTACATGACAGCTGTTTCGAAGCATTAGTTTTTGACCTTTTCCTTCTATCAGAAAATGACACACAGTCAATTGCGTGTTCGTTCGAGAAAATAATAAAATGACTTATTATTGACCTTGACTGTATCAAAATCAGTCTCCTGTTTTCTTAACCGCAAGGTACCACATCAGACCGCTGTCAAAAAATGTATCAGACATTCAGACCAGACAATTTCTTGCTTAGGATTTCTTCTTATCAGCAAGCAGATGCAGTTTTGCACATACAGAAGACTAGCAAAGCATCAACTGAAATTTCCCCAAAGTTTTGGTGCAACTTAATTACAGAAAATCACTAAGCTATATCTGAGTTTACAGAGGTAAAACAATCCATAACGCCATTATGCAAAAAAGCATAGCAGAAAAAATATACACTTATCTGTTTGTACTGTCTTCTATAAGCAATGATCAAAAATAGAGTGGACTTTTGGAGCAGGTGCTTGGTGAGCACCCGTATCCATACCGTGGATACTGCATCAAGATTCGTGCAAATTCTTTTTGTTCCCCTCTCAAAAAATTTCTTATTTTTGTATCTCTCACACCACACATTGTTTGAACAAAAAAAATTGCAGATCACTTAAACATAACAATTGGAATGTGGAAAAAATATTTTGGATTTTTTATTTCATTGTGTATATATATATTTCAAGAATTTATTTTGAATTTTAAATAATTTGAAATTTGAAATTGCACAAAAAGTTTCCAAACTATTTTTGTCCCATTCCATTTGTTATTTTTTAGTGACTTGCAAAAAAATCAAATCAAAATATTAGATAATTTGAGATATATAAAAAAGAGAAAGTCAAAAAATGTGAGGGTGCGCAGAGCGCACGTGCTCTCTCACACTTTTCCCTCAAAAATAATGTGCTATCTGAGTCTACACTGTCGAAAAAATTTAAACATTTGGCAGCATGTGTTAAGTAACATAAGCTTTAACAGAATTACTCTGAATTTGTAGATTGATAAGAAGCTGCATAACAATCAATTCCTGCAAAGTTTTTTTTTTTGAAACGATTCCTGCAAAGTTACCAGTATATAGAACATAGAGGAAATGTTCTGGATCTTCTAAAAAAACAGAACTGCTCTGTTATCTAAACCTGCATTTACTAAATAGAATATTTTCAGACAGGGAGAAGAGGATGCAGCTTGATTGGCCAAAACGTTACCAAATAATCCTCGGGCTAGCAAAGGGCCTCCTCTACCTCCACGAAGAATCCCCGGTGAAGATCATCCACAGGGACATCAAGGCCAGCAATGTGCTCCTAGACGACAAGCTGAACCCAAAGATCTCGGACTTCGGCATGGCGAGGCTCTTTCTCGAAGACGCCACGCACGTAAACACCTTCAGGATATCCGGCACATAGTGAGCGCCACAACATCCTCCATTCAAAAATTTAAATCTAACGGTTGTGTAAATGCTGATAGGTGATGCAATTGCAGTGGTTACATGGCTCCAGAGTACGCGATGAACGGGTACCTATCGACGAAGACAGACGTTTTCAGTTTTGGGATGCTTGTGCTGGAGATAGTCAGCGGGAGGAAGAACATCGACCGGCATCTCGACGCTGATAAAGTGGACTTGTTGAATCACGTGAGCATTTCTTGTTTTTGAAAAAAGGATTGCATAAGCTTTTCTGATGTGAAAAGAGGGTGATTACAACAGTGTCATGTGATGTGCTAAAATTATCTCTGTGACATGTTCAGACATGGAAGCTGTGGGAGCAAGAACGGTCAGTGGAGATCATGGACCCGGACCTCTCCGGCGCCTGGGAAGCCGACGAGGCGGCGCTGTGCGTGCAGCTCGGGCTGCTGTGCTGCCAGGCTCTCGTGTCGGACCGGCCGGACATGTACAGCGTGCACCTCATGCTGTCCAGCGACTCCTTCACGCTGCCTAAGCCTGGGAAGCCGGCGATCCACGGCCGGGTAGGCCGGTGGATGAGCACCGTGGCATCCGGGTCCGTCTCCGGCTCCGGCACAAACACGAACAGCACGTTCGCTACCGACACGACCAAGGCCTCGACGTTGGAGTTGGAAAATATTGCGGAGGACCACTCCAGGAACTCCATTTCTGTATCATTCACCACGGAAGGCCGGTGAAAATTTAAAATTTCTTTTAAAATACATGAACATTACTTGTATATACATGTGAATTTTTTTAAGCATATGCCGACGACCCCGATTTTTGGCCCTCGGCGTAGGACCAGGCCGTTGGCACCTCGGCCATTCCTGTAGTGGAAGTGAAACCTTTGGTCATTTTCGTACATGGAATGCCATAAAAAGGTTTTTTTAAGGATTGTATTTCATTTATAAATAAAAACACCCCATTTTGATGTTTTTTTTCCTTTCTAAGAAGTTCCTTGAAAAGTGAAAAAAAAATGGGAAACCATGAAAACCAATCGTTTCCTAGTAGTATCAAAAGTGCCATATTGGTTGACGCCAACAACTAAATTAAGCAAGAGTTGTGTTTATTTAACCGGCCTTGGTCAATAACTAGGCAGATCACTGCACCTTTGCGTGCGAATATTTCATCACCCTAACTAACGCTAGAGATATCCTAGCGTTTATCTGCATAGTGCATACACATGCATTCGGCGTATATATGCTGTATTCTCATGCTCCAACTGAATTATTTGCAGCTAGCTAGCTATCTAGTGTGTAGATTCGATGCATTTGTGCTATGCTATGTGTGCCCATTCCGTTTTGGCAACTGCATGAATGCTGCAAGTGGTCACGCATGCTGCATCCAAAGCTTGTTACATAACTGAAGCTTCATTCCCTGACCTGTCATGTACGGAGGAATTCTGGGGATGGTCTGATTCTGAAGAAAGAATTGCCCGTTGTTCGTCGTCAGTTGTTGAATCTTTGTAATGTAGTACATGCATCTTCTGAAGTTTCTGTCAGATAAGCGGCTTGCAGGACTCCACTGAAATTTACGCTCCTGAGAAAAAGGAGAGGTAACTTACAAACATAACCGAACAGGATCCTAAAAGGCCACTCAAAGGCTCATGCAACTGCGCGTGCGGCGCGCATATCTTCAGGAAAACGAAAAACGCAACTAAGATTAGATAAGGCTGTTTTTTCTGTTTTCCTTTTTTGACAACGTGCTTATTATATTCAAAACTGGGAGTAGCCACGAAAGGGAGAGTTACAACAGCTCTGGCGGTGTAGTAGCTAGGTAGGCGGATATGCCAGCATAATACGGTTTTGGCTGCCATATATGCATATGCGTGCAGCCATGGAGCTAGGTCGATCGATCGTCGTGTATAACGTCATCGCGTAGGGATTGCTTTTGATTTTTGATATCGCGTAGAGATGTCTCTTTGTTCCCAAAATAAACAAAGTTCACTTCATATGGTAACTATCGGCTGCTCTTCTACGAGGCTAGGGTTTCCAGCTCGTCATAGAGAAGTGAGGCAGCGGCTGAACGATCCCTCTGCACCGCCACATAGACTCCTTCGCCCCGCGTAGGCCCCGCCACCGCTCCACGGCTCCTTCGCTGAGGTGCTCATGGCCGGTGGGGAGGATGGCCGGAAGCGACGCTTCGCGGAAGCGGGAGGACGGAGGGACGGGGGATCTGGTGGTCGCTCGCTGGAGGAGGGCGACCGCAGGGAGGCGGCGGCCGCCTCTAACCGGAGACATGATGGCGGAAGCAGGGAGGCCCCGAGGTTTGAGGCTAGTGGCAGCTGCCAGCAGGAGGGAGGGAGCGGCCACAACGGCAACAACGTCGACCATCAGGGCGACATGTATGACCAATTCCGGGGGAGAGACGGCGAGAGGTATGACAGGAGCCGGGAGGGCTGGAGCTCTCCACCTCCGTGGTGGCGCGAGCAGCAGCTCCGGGAGGAACTTCACCGTCAGAAGGCCTACACCACCGGAGGGGACCAAGGCCAGGGTAACTGGTCCGGTGAGGTGGGTCAGGGTGACCGGGGTGGCCAGGGGCAACGGCTACCTCCGAAGACAAAAGGGAAGAAGGTGGCTGGGGCCAACTTCGGCAATGGAGGAAAGCTCTGAGCGGTAAACCCAAGGGTGGGTCACGGACAGGGGCGCCGGCGGGACGCGAGTGCTTCAAATGTGGCCGGGAAGGCCACTTCCAATCTGAATGCGAGTTTGATCCGCTCGGTGTGCTCTGCAGCAGCGAGGGTCACACCTCGGCCAACTTTCCGTCGAGGGGAAAGGGTTTGCGCCTTCAGACGTTGGGTCACGCCATCACCGGAGGGGGCTTCTACAACATCGACGTAGAGCCGCTCAAGGGAGGCAAACACACAGGAGAAGCTTTCACTGCGGTCATCAAGTTCCTGTCCGCGCCGCTCACGGAGGAGCAACTCTCAGCGGAACTGGAACATCTGGTGGACGATATGTGGGATTGGCAAGTGCGGAGGATGTCGGAGACGGAGTTCTCTGTCACCTTCCCTACGCGCCAAACTGGGAGTGGCAAGCTGTACCTACCACTCAGCAAGAAGGATACTGAGATTGGGGAGGCCTTCAACACACCAAAGCCATACCTTGTCCTCCCGTCTACTTGGGTCCGTCTCACCGGGGTTCCAGAAGATCTGATGGAGCGTGAGCGGCTGATGGTGGCCTTTGGGATGGTGGGCAGGGCTATTGATGTTGACGACCTCTCAATCTTGAAGAGGGAGACTGAGCCGATTCGGGTGCGATTCAATGCCGTTAGCCAAACCGTATCAAGGGCTCGGTGCAAGTGTTTGTCAATGGCGAAGGCTTCACCGTGGGGCTCCGAGGGGTGGGAATGGTGGGGGGGCTGGGGACCCGCCGCCGCCACCACCTCGCGATGACAGGGAGGAAGATTACTTATACTCGGATGGTGAGTGGAACAAGCATGGGAGGAAGAAGAAGGACAAGGATCAACGGGCCGAGCCGGGGCTCGAGGCTGCGCCGGTGGATGGGTCGGGTCCGGGGGGGGCCAAGACGGTCGCCATGGGGCTGCTGGGTCCTGGAGCGCCCCTACCAGTGCTCGTGCAACAGACTGGTGTGCCAATGGGGGTTTTAACCAATACGGTACCAATTTCGGAGTGGCCATTGAATCCCTCCCATTTTAGCTGGACAAGAACGATCAACTCAAAAGAGTGGAGAAGGAGAGGACTACTACGCCTGCAGGGACTATGGGCCCGATTACGAGGGTAGGGGACCTGTCGTTGTCTACGGACACCACCTCACAGACCATGGATCCGGTTCCATCCTGGGTGGATGTCAGCCAAGTAAAGGAGGGGCATCCGGAGAGGATGGACATGACTGGGGGCTGGGAGGTCCAGGGGACCGACTCTGTGATGTTGGAAGATGACACGGTCTCGGTGGACAGTGTCGTGGTGCAGCCACGGGACGACCTACACAAGGCTCTAAGGGAGACGGCTCCGGTAGCGCAGGGTCGACTCTCCAAGACCATCGCCTACTCCAGGAAGAAGAGTCTGCGACTCCCGGGATGCCGGTCCGCAAGAGTTTGAGGAACACTGGAATGAGGGCGTCCACACCGATCCTTGAGAGGGCTATGAAGCGCGCGGAGGCGAAGGGGCTGGATGGCGTCGGCCAATGTTACTGTTGATGTATTAGTGTGGTACTTGCTTTCCGGGTCCGTGTGCTGTTCGTGTCTGTTGTAGGTGCTGGAGGTACCAGTAGGTTTGGGTTTCATGTGTGTGGATCTTGGCTCTTGATATATGTAATATGTAATCTGGATGTTTGTGGCTTTATTAATTTAAAGCTGAGCTTTATACCTACTGTTTAAACTTGCAACTTTTTAATTCCTGAAGAAGTCCACCCGAAACAAGCAGAGTACTACTACCGACAAAGCTACGTATCCAACCAGTTAGCTCCGAAGACTTGGGCCTAGTTTGACATTTTTCTAAATCTGAAGTATTATAAAACCATAATATATTTAACTGCCTTGGCTAGCAATATTTTAATTTGAAAAAGAGTTTAGTGTTGTTTTTCCAGTACTTCGAAACTAGCACGTTTTGATATGAGAGTTTTTAGTCACAGTCAAGCATATCAAAGTATTTGAATACTATGGTATTTTGAGAAACTATAGTTTTGTTGGAATACTTTAAAATATTTAACCTTAACTTATGTGCTTCCGCGCGCCAAAAGAATGCGCCAGAAGCAAAGATGTTGCGCAACGTGCCATGAACCACGTGTGTGTCCTCCCACGGCCACCATTGCCCGCCTGGCAGCGATCAACAGTCCGCGCGCCATTACTGACATGTTGAATGTATTTGTCGGCATCGATATCGGCTGCTTGGACTCATGTGCTGCCTTCAATACTAGCTGCTTGGACTCGTGTACCGACACGTATGCCACGACCACTTGGACTCCTACAATGGTATTGAAGACGGCTGCCTTTCCATCCTTTTTAATTGCAAGCAGTCGTACCCGCCAGAATCCCGCAATCTACTTCAAGTCCACCTTGCTCGCCAGACCACCGACATCCGCAACAAAGCGATGGGCAAGTCTAGGTTGGTCGTGGAGGATGGCCGCAACAACCTAGAGGTGGGGTTCTCGTCGAGATGTGGCCATCCTGGGTCGACGTCGTCTCTGCATGTCTTCTCATGCCGCCTCACAGTTCCAATGGTATGAGGCATGCACCAAGTTTACCGAGTCATGCTGAGTTTTTCATCGCGACCCGTACTCCACCCATTGTAACGAGTTTCGGTTGAGAATTCAACGCTCAATTACCCTCGCTTCTATGATACCATAGTTGTTGTGATTTCCCAGCATGAAAGAGGGCGTTCCCACCCCGGTGAGTTCCCCCGTGGAACCAGCCCATGATCGATCAAAGGGTACCCGACCCGTTGTATCCATGGGTGCGAAGCTGACACATCACTAGTAGAAAAGAGGTCTTTGGTTTTTTGCTCCAAAGAGCTTTTGCACCGAATTTGGCATGAACCGGTGCTAAAGTGGTCATTAGCACCGATTCGTGCGGTCTGGACGTCCAGGGGACCAGCCGCGGCATTAGCACCGGTTCGTACGGGACCTTTAGCACTGGTTTGTAACACGAACCGGTGCTAAAGGGTTGGCGTCAGCCGTGAATCCTTTAGCACCGGTTCGTAACACGAACCAGTGCTAAAGGTCTACCCTTTATCACCGGTTCGTAAACGAACCGGTGCTAAAGGTTTTTCTGCTCCCCACGCACCTCCACCCCCCCTCCCATGTGGATCGCCTTTTTTAACACTGTAAAATAGAAAATAAAATAATAGAAAGTTCAAAAAATAAAATGTTTCCAGATTCTTGTATGTTATGCAACCTACTATTAGTAAAAATTAACAAATTTAAATTTTCACTTATTTTGCAAAAAAGGTTTGAAAAATGGTAAAACCGCATTAACTTTTGCATACGACGTCGGAAAAAAACGTATAATATATCAAAATCATCGTGGGAAAAAGTTACATCCGAATTCACCAGGATTTACCCGGTTAGCCAATTTTTAGATTCTCAAAATTCCAAATTAAAATATGAAAGCAGGAAGATTTTAGTTTTTTGCTAGAAAATTAGGATTTTATATATTTTTTTATTTTTAAAATTAAAATTAATAATTGCAGCCTGCAAAAGATTACCTTTACTTTTAGAAAATTATATGATTTTCAAATTTTCAGGTTTTAGGTCTGGCAAAAAAAATTAAAAAATTGAAAATAATTAAAAGTAATACAAATTATAAAGTTAATGTTTATTTATTTATTCAAGATTATTATTACATCATTACTTTTGTTTATTAAAAGAATTATTTGAAATTTGAACAATAAAGAAATATGACATCGACGGACATGTTAATAGGATTGATATGACGATACTAGTATCACATAAATGCGCGCGAAACACTTGGATACGGGATGGAAAGGAACTTGGAAATTAAGTGTGCTAGTGCTAGAGTAGTGGGAGGATGGGTGACCGAGCGGGAAGTTTGAGCACGAGTAAGTAATTGGACTAGAGATAAGGATAGTTAGAGACTAAACTTGTGAAATAACTAGAAATTCTGGAAAAAAAGAGGGAGTGGAAAATAATTCGAATTTTTTTTACGGTAGCGGGGTTCTGTTGAAATATTGGGCCCACTTTTAGTGGCCCAAATTAGATTTCAGTTTTCCCTACAAATCTCAAAGCCCACATAGTGGCAGCCTTGTGAGTTTGAGCCCAAGTTGGTGGCAGCTCACTAGGGAGTGGCAAGAAGTGGGAAGTTTAGTCTCACATGGAAAGTTGGGAGGAAGTTAGACCACCTTATAAGGTGGGTTGTTCCACCACTAGTAAGTGAGTGAGAATAGGAGTGCTACACGCGCGCTCCTCCTCCTCCTCGCTCGTCTCGACTCGACTCGACTCGACTCGACACGACACGACACGTCACGACGCGCGCGCCGCGCTCGTGGTGAGTGGATTGAGCCTCGAGCCGAGACTTTCCTTACTTTTTGCAGCTCAGGAAAACGAACAGAGTCCTAGACGGACGCGTCGCAGTTAGTCGGTTCGGGTCACTCCCGGATCGTGGGCTATCTGTAACCGACTCGAAACGTTCGTGCGACGTGGGCGTGGCCCACGTTGCCTAGGGTTTCTCGAGCCTATATAATCTCCTGTCCGGCTACCTGATGCGTGTGGTTGACACGTCCGTTGGGAACCCCAAGAGGAAGGTGTGATGCGCACAGCGGCAAGTTTCCCTCAGTAAAAAACCAAGGTTTAATCGAACCAGTAGGAGTCAAGAAGCACGTTGAAGGTTGATGGCGGCGGGATGTAGTGCGGCGCAACACCAGAGATTCCGGCGCCAACGTGGAACCTGCACAACACAACCAAAGTACTTTGCCCCAACGAAACAGTGAGGTTGTCAATCTCACCGGCTTGCTGTAACAAAGGATTAACCGTATTGTGTGGAAGATGATTGTTTGCAGAAAACAGTAGAACAAGTATTGCAGTAGATTGTATTTCAGTAAAGAGAATTGGACCGGGGTCCACAGTTCACTAGAGGTGTCTCTCCCATAAGATAAACAGCATGTTGGGTGAACAAATTACAGTTGGGCAATTGACAAATAGAGAGGGCATGACCATGCACATACATATCATGATGAGTATAGTGAGATTTAATTGGGCATTACGACAAAGTACATAGACCGCCATCCAACTGCATCTATGCCTAAAAAGTCCACCTTCAGGTTATCATCCGAACCCCCTCCAGTATTAAGTTGCAAAGCAACAGACAATTGCATTAAGTATGGTGCGTAATGTAATCAACAACTACATCCTTAGACATAGCATCAATATTTTATCCCTAGTGGCAACAGCACAACACAACCTTAGAACTTTCTGTCACTGTCCCAGGTGTTAATGCAGGCATGAACCCACTATCGAGCATAAATACTCCCTCTTGGAGTTACAAGCATCTACTTGGGCAGAGCATCTACTAGTAACGGAGAGCATGCAAGATCATAAACAACACATAGATATAACTTTGATAATCAACATAACAAGTATTCTCTATTCATCGGATCCCAACAAACGCAACATATAGGATTACATATAGATGATCTTGATCATGATAGGCAGCTCACAAGATCCGACAATGATAGCACAATGGGGAGAAGACAACCATCTAGCTACTGCTATGGACCCATAGTCCAGGGGTAGACTACTCACACATCACACCGGAGGCGACCATGGCGGCGTAGAGTCCTCCGGGAGATGAATCCCCTCTCCGGCAGGGTGCCGGAGGCGATCTCCTGGATCCCCCGAGATGGGATCGGCGGCGGTGGCGTCTCTGGAAGGTTTTCCGTATCGTGGCTCTCGGTACTGGGGGTTTCGCGACGGAGGCTATTTGTAGGCGGAAGGGCAGGTCAAGAGGCGGCACGAGGGCCCCACACCACAGGGCCGCGCGGCCAAGGGGGGGGCCGCGCCGCCCTAGGGTGTGGCCCCCTCGTGGCCCCTCTTCGTCTCTCCTTCGGACTTCTGGAAGCTTCGTGGCAAAATAGGACCCTGGGCGTTGATTTCGTCCAATTCCGAGAATATTTCGTTACTAGGATTTCTGAAACCAAAAACAGCAGAAAACAGCAACTGGCACTTCGGCATCTTGTTAATAGGTTAGTTCCAGAAAATGCACGAATATGACATAAAGTGTGCATAAAACATGTAGATAACATCAATAATGTGGCATGGAACATAAGAAATTATCGATACGTCGGAGACGTATCAGCATCACCTAGATTAGTTCTGCTCGTGCAGAGCAGGTAAAACGATAACACAGATAATTTCTGGAGTGACATGCCATCATAATCTTGATCATACTATTTGTAAAGCATATGTAGTGAATGCAGCGATCAAAATAATGTATATGACATGAGTAAACAAGTGAATCATATAGCAAAGACTTTTCATGAATAGCACTTCAAGACAAGCATCAATAAGTCTTGCATAAGAGTTAACTCATAAAGCAATAATTCAAAGTAAAGGCATTGAAGCAACACAAAAGAAGATTAAGTTTCAGCGGTTGCTTTCAACTTGTAACATGTATATCTCATGGATATTGTCAACATAGAGTAGTATAATAAGTGCAATAAGCAAGTATGTAGGAATCAATGCACAGTTCACACAAGTGTTTGCTTCTTGAGGTGGAGAGAAATAGGTGAACTGACTCAACATTGAAAGTAAAAGAATGGTCCTCCATAGAGGAAAAGCATCGATTGCTATATTTGTGCTAGAGCTTTGATTTTGGAAACATGAAACAATTTTGTCAACGGTAGTAATAAAGCATATGTATCATGTAAATTATATCTTATAAGTTGCAAGCCTCATGCATAGTATACTAATAGTGTCCGCACCTTGTCCTAATTAGCTTGGACTACCGGATCATCACAATGCACATGTTTTAACCAAGTGTCACAATGGGGTACCTCTATGCCGCCTGTACAAAGGTCTAAGGAGAAAGCTCGCATTGGATTTCTCGCTATTGATTATTCTTCAACTTAGACATCCATACCGGGACAACATAGACAACAGATAATGGACTCCTCTTTTATGCATAAGCATGTAACAACAATTAATAATTTTCTCATTTGAGATTGAGGATATATGTCCAAAACTGAAACTTCCACCATGGATCATGGCTTTAGTTAGCGGCCCAATGTTCTTCTCTAACAATATGCATGCTTAACCATAGAATGGTAGATCGCTCTTACTTCAGACAAGACGAACATGCATAGCAACTCACATGAAATTCAACAAAGAATAGTTGATGGCGTCCCCAGTGAACATGGTTATCGCACAACAAGCAACTTAATAAGAGATAAAGTGCATAATTACATATTCAATACCACAATAGTTTTTAAGCTATTTGTCCCATGAGCTATATATTGCAAAGGTGAATGATGGAATTTTAAAGGTAGCACTCAAGCAATTTACTTTGGAATGGCGGAAAATACCATGTAGTAGGTAGGTATGGTGGACACAAATGGCATAGTGGTTGGCTCAAGTATTTTGGATGCATGAGAAGTATTCCCTCTCGATACAAGGTTTAGGCTAGCAAGGCTTATATGAAACAAACACAATGATGAACCGGTGCAGCAAAACTCACATAAAAGACATATTGACAACATTATAAGACTCTACACCTTCTTCCTTGTTGTTCAAACTCAATACTAGAAATTATCTAGACCTTAGAGAAACCAAATATGCAAACCAAATTATAGCATGCTCTATGTATTTCTTCATTAATGGGTGCAAAGCATATGATGCAGGAGCTTAATCATGAGCACATCAATTGCCAAGTATCACATTACCCAAGACATTTATAGCAATTACTACATGTATCATTTTCCAATTCCAACCATATAACAATTTAACGAAGAAGAAACTTCGCCATGAATACTATGAGTAGAAGCTAAGGACATACTTGTCCATATGCTACAGCGGAGCGTGTCTCTCTCCCATAAAGTGAATGCTAGGATCCATTTTATTCAAACAAAACAAAAAACAAAAACAAACCGACGCTCCAAGCAAAGCACATAAGATGTGATGGAATAAAAATATAGTTTCAGGGGAGGAACCTGATAATGTTGTCGATGAAGAAGGGGATGCCTTGGGCATCCCCATGCTTAGACGCTTGAGTCTTCTTAGAATATGCAGGGGTGAACCACCGGGGCATCCCCAAGCTTAGAGCTTTCACTCTCCTTGATCATGTTGCATCATACTCCTCTCTTGATCCTTGAAAACTTCCTCCACACCAAACTCGAAACAACTCATTAGAGGGTTAGTGCACAATAAAAATTAACATATTCAGAGGTGACACAATCATTCTTAACACTTCTGGACATTGCATAAAGCTACTGGACATTAGTGGATCAAAGAAATTCATCCAACATAGCAAAAGAGGCAATGCGAAATAAAAGGCAGAAACTGTCAAAACAGAACAGTTCGTATTGACGAATTTTAAAATGGCACCAGACTTGCTCAAATGAAAATGCCCAAATCGAATAAAAGTTGCGTACATATCTGAGGATCACTCACGTAAATTGGCATAATTTTCTGAGTTACCTACAGAGAATTTTGCCCAGATTCGTGACAGCAAAGAAATCTGTTTCTGCGCAGTAATCCAAATCTAGTATTGACTTTTCTATCAACGGCTTAACTTGGCACAACAAAACAATAAACTAAGATAAGGAGAGGTTGCTACAGTAGTAAACAACTTTCAAGACACAAAATAAAAACAAAGTACTGTAGGTAAAAACATGGGTTGTCTCTCATAAGCGCTTTTCTTTAACGCCTTTCAGCTAGGCGCAGAAAGTGTGTATCAAGTATTATCAAGAGACGAAGTGTCAACATCATAATTTGTTCTCATAATAGAATCAAAATGTAACTTCATTCTCTTTCTAGGGAAGTGTTCCATACCTTTCTTGAGAGGAAATTGATATTTTATATTACCTTCCTTCATATCAATGGTAGCACCAACAGTTCGAAGAAAAGGTCTTCCCAATATAATTGGACAAGATGCATTGCATTCAATATCCAAGACAACAAAATCAACGGGGACAAGGTTATTGTTAACGGTAATGCGAACATTATCAACTTTCCCCAAAGGTTTCTTTGTAGAATGATCAGCAAGATTAACATCCAAATAGCAATTTTTCAGCGGTGGCAAGTCAAGCATATTATAAATTTTCTTAGGCATAACAGAAATACTTGCACCAAGATCACATAAAGCATTACAATCAAAATCTTTAATCTTCATCTTAATGATGGGCTCCCAACCATCCTCTAGCTTTTTAGGAATAGAGGCTTCGCGCTCTAGTTTCTCTTCTCTAGCTTTTATGAGAGCATTTGTAATATGTTGTGTGAAAGCCAAATTTATAGCACTAGCATTAGGACTTTTAGCAAGTTTTTGTAAGAACTTTATAACTTCAGAGATGTGGCAATCATCAAAATTCAAACCATTATAATCTAAAGCAATGGGATCATCATCCCCAATGTTGGAAAAAATTTCAGCAGTTTTATCACGTGCGATTTAAGCTTTAGCGATTTCAGCTTTTTCGCGCTTTGCATTAGAAGTGGAAACATTGCTAACACCAATTCTTTTATTAGTATTAGTAGGAGGTGCAGCAACATATGTAGCATTAGCATTACTAGTGGTGGTAATAGTCCAAACTTTAGCTACATTCTTCTCTTTAGCTAGTTTTTCATTTTCTTCTCTATCCCACCTAGCACGCAGTTCAGCCATTAATCTTATATTCTCATTAATTCTAACTTGGATGGCATTTGCTGTAGTAACAATTTTATTATGATGATTCTCATTAGGCAAAACTTTCGATTTCAAAAGATCAACATCAGCAGCAAGATTATCGACTTTAGAAGCAAGTATATCAATTTTCCCAAGCTTTTCTTCAACAGATTTGTTAAAAGTAGTTTGTGTACTAATAAATTCTTTAAGCATGGCTTCAAGTCCAGGGGGTGAACTCCTATTATTGTTGTAAGAATTCCCATAAGAATTACCATAGCCGTTGCCATTATTATAAGGATATGGCCTATAGTTATTACTAGAATTGTTCCGCTAAGCATTGTTGTTAAAATCATTATTTTTAATGAAGTTTACATCAACATGTTCTTCTTGTGCAACCAATGAAGCTAACGGAACATTATTAGGATCAATATTAGTCCTATCATTCACAAGCATAGACATAATAGCATCAATCTTATCACTCAAGGAAGAGGTTTCTTCGACAGAATTTACCTTCTTACCTTGTGGAGCTTGATGTCTACGTTCCCCCTCCTTTCCTGTAGACAGTGTTGGGCCTCCAAGAGCAGAGGTTTGTAGAACAGCAGCAAGTTTTCCCTTAAGTGGATCACCCAAGGTTTATCGAACTCAGAGAGGAAGAGGTCAAAGATATCCCTCTCATGCAACCCTGCAACCACAAAGCAAGAAGTCTCTTGTGTCCCCAACACACCTAATAGGTGCACTAGTTCGGCGAAGAGATAGTGAAATACAGGTGGTATGAATATATAGTAGCAGTAACAACGGTGCCAGAAAATAGCTTGCTGGCGTGTAGTTGATGGTGGTAGTATTGCAGCAGCAGTAACACAGTGAAATAGCAAACAAGCAGTAGTAACGCAGCAGTAGTAAACAAGTAGCGATAGCAGTATTTAAGAACAAGGCCTAGGGATTACACTTTCACTAGTGGACACTCTCAACATTGATCACATAACAGAATAGATAAATGCATACTCTACACTTTTGTTGGATGATGAACACATTGCGTAGGATTACACGAACCCTCAATGCCGGAGTTAACAAGCTCCACAATACTGTTCATGTTTTAGTAACCTTATAGTGTAAGATAGATCAATACAACTAAACCAAGTACTAACATAGCATGCACACTGTCACCTTCATGCATATGTAGGAGGAATAGATCACATCAATATTATCATAGCAATAGTTAACTTCGCAATCTACAAGAGATCATGATCATAGCATAAACCAAGTACTAACACGGTGCACACACTGTCACCTTTACACACGTGCAGGAGGAATAGAACTACTTTAATAACTTTGCTAGAGTAGCACATAGATAGTAGTGATACAAAACTCATATGAATCTCAATCATGTAAAGCAGCTCATGAGATTATTGTATTGAGGTACATGGGAGAGAGATGAACCACATAGCTACAGCGAAGCCCTCAGCCTCGGAGGTGGATTACTCCCTCCTCATCATGGGGGCAGCGATGGCGGTGAAGATGGCGGTGAAGACGGCGGTGGAGATGGCTCCGGGGGCAATTCCCCGTCCGGCAGGGTGCCGGAACAGAGAGTTCTGTCCCCCGAATTGGAGTTTCGCGATGGCGGCGGCGCCCCTGGAGTCTTTCTGGAGTTTCGTCAATTGGTACTGCGTTTTTAGGTCGAAAGGGCTTTTATAGGCGAAGAGGCGGCGCAGGGGGGCACCTGGGGGCGCCACACCCTAGGCCGGCGCGGCCTAGGCCTGGCCCGCGCCGCCATGTGGTGTGGTGGCCCCCTGGCCCCTCTCCGACTCTTCTTCGGTGTTCTGGACGCTTCCGGGAAAAATAGGAGGTTTGGCGTTGATTTCGTCCAATTCCGAGAATATTGCCCGAACAGCCTTTCTGGAACCAAAAACAGTAGAAAACAGGAACTGGCACTGTGGCATCTTGTTAATAGGTTAGTTCCGGAAAATGCATGAAAATGATATAAAGTGTGAACAAAACATGTTGGTATTGTCATAAAACAAGCATGGAACATCGGAAATTATAGATACGTTGGAGACGTATCAGCATCCCCAAGCTTAGTTCCTACTCGTCCTCGAGTAGGTAAACGATAAAAGATAATTTCTGAGGTGACATGCTACCAACATAATCTTAATCATACCATTGTAAAGCATATGAGATGAATGCAGCGATTCGAAACAATGTAAATGCAATGAGTAAACAAGTGAATCATATAGCAAAGACTTTTCATGAATAGTACTTTCGAGACAAGCATCAATAAGTCTTGCATAAGAGTTACTCATAAAGCAATAAATTCATAGTAGAGACATTGAAGCAACACAATGGAAGATTAAGTTTCAGCGGTTGCTTTCAACTTGTAACATGTATATCTCATGGATAGTTGTCAATGCAAAGCAATATAACAAATGCAATAAGCAAGTATATAAGAATCAATGCACAGTTCACACAAATGTTTGCTTCTTGAGGTGGAGAAAGATAGGTGAACTGACTCAACAATAAAAGTAAAAGAATGGTCCTTCAAAGAGGAAAGCATCGATTGCTATATTTGTGCTAGAGCTTTTATTTTGAAAACATGAAACAATTTTGTCAACGGTAGTAATAAAGCATATGTATCATGTAAATTATATCTTACAAGTTGCAAGCCTCATGCATAGTATACTAATAGTGCCCGCACCTTGTCCTAATTAGCTTGGACTACCGGATCATCACAATGCACATGTTTTAACCAAGTGTCACAAAGGGGTACCTCTATGCCTTTGTACAAAGGTCTAAGGAGAAAGCTCGCATTGGATTTCTCGCTATTGATTATTCTCAACTTAGACATCCATACCGGGACAACATAGACAACAGATAATGGACTCCTCTTTTATGCATAAGCATGTAACAACAATTAATAATTTTCTCATATGAGATTGAGGATATATGTCCAAAACTGAAACTTCCACCATGGATCATGGCTTTAGTTAGCGGCCCAATGTTCTTCTCTAACAATATGCATGCTTAACCATAGGGTGGTAGATCTCTCTTACTTCAGACAAGACGGACATGCATAGCAACTCACATGAAATTCAACAATGAATAGTTGATGGCGTCCCCAGTGAACATGGTTATCGCACAACAAGCAACTTAATAAGAGATAAAGTGCATAATTACATATTCAATACCACAATAGTTTTTAAGCTATTTGTCCCATGAGCTATATATTGCAAAGGTGAATGATGGAATTTTAAAGGTAGCACTCAAGCAATTTACTTTGGAATGGCGGAAAATACCATGTAGTAGGTAGGTATGGTGGACACAAATGGCATAGTGTTGTTTGGCTCAAGGATTTGGATGCATGAGAAGTATTCCCTCTCGATACAAGGTTTAGGCTAGCAAGGTTGTTTGAAGCAAACACAAGCACGAACTAGTACAGCAAAACTCACATAAAAGACATATTACAAGCATTATAAAACTATACATCGTCTTCCTTGTTGTTCAAACATCTTACTAGAAAATATCTAGACTCTAGAGAAACCACTCATGCAAACCCAAATTTTAACAAGCTCTATGTATTTCCTCACTAATGGGTGCAAGGTATATGATGCAAGAGCTTAAACAAGAGCACAACAATTGCCAAGTATCACATTATTCAAGACATCACACCAATTTCTACATGTAGCATTTTCCAATTCCAACCATATAATAATTTAACGAAGCAGTTTCAACCTTCGCCATGAATATTATGAGCTAAGAACACATGTGTTCATACGAACCAGCGGAGCGTGTCTCTCTCCCACACAAGCATTTATTCAAACACAAACACAAACAAAAACAAAAGCATACAGACGCTCCAAGTAAAGCACATAAGATGTGACCGAATAAAAATATAGTTTCAAGAGAAGGAACCTGATAATTTGTCGATGAAGAAGGGGATGCCTTGGGCATCCCCAAGCTTAGACGCTTGAGTCTTCTTGAAATATGCAGGGATGAACCACCGGGGCATCCCCAAGCTTAGAGCTTTCACTCTTCTTGATCATAGTATATCATCCTCCTTTCTTGACCCTTGAAAATTTCCTCCACACCAAACTCGAAACAACTCATTAGAGGGTTAGTGCACAATAAAAATTAACATATTCAGAGGTGACACAATCATTCTTAACACTTCTGGACATTGCATAATGCTACTGGACATTAGTGGATCAAAGAAATTCATCCAATATAGCAAAAGAGGCAATGCGAAATAAAAGGCAGAATCTGTCAAAACAGAACAGTTCGTATTGACGAATTTTAAAATGGCACCAGACTTGCTCAAATGAAAATGCTCAAATTTAATGAAAGTTGCGTACATATCTGAGGATCATGCACGTAAATTGGCTTAATTTTCTGAGCTACCTACAGGGAGGTGGACCCAGATTCGTGACAGCAAAGAAATCTGGAACTGCGCAGTAATCCAAATCTAGTACTTACTTTTCTATCAACGGCTTTACTTGGCACAACAAAACACAAAACTAAGATAAGGAGAGGTTGCTACAGTAGTAAACAACTTCCAAGACACAAATATAAAACAAAGTACTGTAGCAAAATAACACATGGGTTATCTCCCAAGAAGTTCTTTCTTTATAGCCATTAAGATGGGCTCAGCAGTTTTAATGATGCACTCGCAAGAAATAGTATTTGAAGCAAAAGAGAGCATCATGAGGCAAATTCAAAACACATTTAAGTCTAACATGCTTCCTATGCATAGGAATCTTGTAAATAAACAAGTTCATGAAGAGCAAAGTAACAAGCATAGGAAGATAAAACAAGTGTAGCTTAAAAAATTTCAGCACATAGAGAGGTGTTTTAGTAACATGAAAATTTCCACAACCATATTTTCCTCTCTCATAATAACTTTCAGTAGTGACATGAGCAAACTCAACAATATAACTATCACATAAAGCATTCTTATCATGAGTCTCATGCATAAAATTATTACTACTCCCAACATAAGCATAGTCAATTTTATTAGTTGTAGTGGGAGCAAATTCAACAAAGTAGCTATCATTATTATTCTCATCATCAAATATAGGAGGCATATTGTAATCATAATCAAATTTACTCTCCATAGTAGGTGGCACCAAAAGGCTACTATCATTATAATCATCATAAATAGGAGGCAAAGTATCATCAAAGTAAATTTTCTCCTCCATGCCCGGGGGACTAAAAAGATCATGCTCATCAAAACCAGCTTCCCCAAGCTTAGAATTTTCCATAGCATTAGCAACAATAGTGTTCAAAGCATTCATATTAATAACATTCCCATTAGCATGCATATAAAGTTCCATGGGTTTTTTAATTCTTTCTTCAAACACATCATGTCCTAATTCAAGATAAAGTTCATAAAGATCTCTCATATTTTTGTTGTTTTCCATTATGCCTAACTAGTGTAAACAAGAAACAAAAAGTTGCAATTGCAGGATCTAAAGGAAATAGCTTCGAGCACAAACACAATGGCGCCAGAAAAGTACTTTACCTGGAACCGAAGTATGAGTGCCTTTTACCTTTCCTCCCCGGCAACGGCGCCAGAAAAGTGCTTGATGTCTACGTTCCCCCTCCTTTCCTGTAGACAGTGTTGGGCCTCCAAGAGCAGAGGTTTGTAGAACAGCAGCAAGTTTTCCCTTAAGTGGATCACCCAAGGTTTATCGAACTCAGGGCGGAAGAGGTCAAAGATATCCCTCTCATGCAACCCTGCAACCACAAAGCAAGAAGTCTCTTGTGTCCCCAACACACCTAATAGGTGCACTAGTTCGGCGAAGAGATAGTGAAATACAGGTGGTATGAATATATAGTAGCAGTAACAACGGTGCCAGAAAATAGCTTGCTGGCGTGTAGTTGATGGTGGTAGTATTGCAGCAGCAGTAACACAGTGAAATAGCAAACAAGCAGTAGTAACGCAGCAGTAGTAAACAAGTAGCGATAGCAGTATTTAAGAACAAGGCCTAGGGATTACACTTTCACTAGTGGACACTCTCAACATTGATCACATAACAGAATAGATAAATGCATACTCTACACTTTTGTTGGATGATGAACACATTGCGTAGGATTACACGAACCCTCAATGCCGGAGTTAACAAGCTCCACAATACTGTTCATGTTTTAGTAACCTTATAGTGTAAGATAGATCAATACAACTAAACCAAGTACTAACATAGCATGCACACTGTCACCTTCATGCATATGTAGGAGGAATAGATCACATCAATATTATCATAGCAATAGTTAACTTCGCAATCTACAAGAGATCATGATCATAGCATAAACCAAGTACTAACACGGTGCACACACTGTCACCTTTACACACGTGCAGGAGGAATAGAACTACTTTAATAACTTTGCTAGAGTAGCACATAGATAGTAGTGATACAAAACTCATATGAATCTCAATCATGTAAAGCAGCTCATGAGATTATTGTATTGAGGTACATGGGAGAGAGATGAACCACATAGCTACAGCGAAGCCCTCAGCCTCGGAGGTGGATTACTCCCTCCTCATCATGGGGGCAGCGATGGCGGTGAAGATGGCGGTGAAGACGGCGGTGGAGATGGCTCCGGGGGCAATTCCCCGTCCCGGCAGGGTGCCGGAACAGAGAGTTCTGTCCCCCGAATTGGAGTTTCGCGATGGCGGCGGCGCCCCTGGAGTCTTTCTGGAGTTTCGTCAATTGGTACTGCGTTTTTAGGTCGAAAGGGCTTTTATAGGCGAAGAGGCGGCGCGAGGGGGCACATGGGGCGCCACACCCTAGGCCGGCGCGGCCTAGGCCTGGCCCGCGCCGCCATGTGGTGTGGTGGCCCCCTGGCCCCTCTCCGACTCTTCTTCGGTGTTCGGACGCTTCCGGGAAAAATAGGAGGTTTGGCGTTGATTTCGTCCAATTCGAGAATATTGCCCGAACAGCCTTTCTCGGAACCAAAAACAGCAAAACAGGAACTGCACCTGTGGCATCTTGTTAATAGGTTAGTTCCGGAAAATGCATGAAAATGATATAAAGTGTGAACAAAACATGTTGGTATTGTCATAAAACAAGCATGGAACATCGGAAATTATAGATACGTTGGAGACGTATCAGAGCTCTTTCCGTGTGCCATTCAGAGTAGTTGATCATCATATTATCAAGAAGCTTTGTTGCTTCACCAAGAGTGATGGACATAAAGGTACCTCCAGCAGCTGAATCCAATAAATTCCGTGAAGAAAAATTTAGTCCTGCATAGAAGGTTTGGATGATCATCCAAGTAGTCAGTCCATGGGTTGGGCAATTTTTAACCAGAGATTTCATTCTTTCCCAAGCTTGAGCAACATGTTCAGTATCTAATTGTTTAAAATTCATTATGCTACTCCTCAAAGATATAATTTTAGCAGGGGGATAATATCTACCAATAAAAGCATCCTTGCATTTAGTCCATGAATCAATACTATTCTTAGGCAGAGATAGCAACCAATCTTTAGCTCTTCCTCTTAATGAGAAAGGGAACAATTTTAATTTTATAATGTCACCATCTACATCCTTATACTTTTGCATTTCACATAATTCAACAAAATTATTGAGATGGGCAGCAGCATCATCAGAACTAACACCAGAAAATTGCTCTCGCATAACAAGATTCAGTAAAGCAGGTTTAATTTCAAAGAATTCTGCTGTAGTAGCAGGTGGAGCAATAGGTGTGCATAAGAAATCATTATTATTTGTGGTTGTGAAGTCACACAACTTAGTATTTTCAGGGTTGGCCATTTTAGCAACAGTAACTAAAGCAAACTAGATAAAGTAAATGCAAGTAAACTAATTTTTTTGTGTTTTTGATATAGCAAACAAGATAGTAAATAAAGTAAAACTAGCAACTAATTTTTTTGTATTTTGATTTAGTGCAGCAAACAAAGTAGTAAATAAAACTAAGCAAGACAAAAACAAAGTAAAGAGATTGAGAAGTGGAGACTCCCCTTGCAGCGTGTCTTGATCTCCCCGGCAACGGCGCCAGAAATTTGCTTGATGCGTGTGGTTGACACGTCCGTTGGGAACCCCAAGAGGAAGGTGTGATGCGCACAGCGGCAAGTTTCCCTCAGTAAGAAACCAAGGTTTAATCGAACTAGTAGGAGTCAAGAAGCACGTTGAAGGTTGATGGCGGCGGGATGTAGTGCGGCGCAACACCAGAGATTCCGGCGCCAACGTGGAACCTGCACAACACAACCAAAGTACTTTGCCCCAACGAAACAGTGAGGTTGTCAATCTCACCGGCTTGCTGTAACAAAGGATTAACCGTATTGTGTGGAAGATGATTGTTTGCAGAAAACAGTAGAACAAGTATTGCAGTAGATTGTATTTCAGTAAAGAGAATTGGACCGGGGTCCACAGTTCACTAGAGGTGTCTCTCCCATAAGATAAACAGCATGTTGGGTGAACAAATTACAGTTGGGCAATTGACAAATAGAGAGGGCATGGCCATGCACATACATATCATGATGAGTATAGTGAGATTTAATTGGGCATTACGACAAAGTACATAGACCGCCATCCAACTGCATCTATGCCTAAAAAGTCCACCTTCAGGTTATCATCCGAACCCCCTCCAGTATTAAGTTGCAAAGCAACAGACAATTGCATTAAGTATGGTGCGTAATGTAATCAACAACTACATCCTTAGACATAGCATCAATGTTTTATCCCTAGTGGCAACAGCACAACACAACCTTAGAACTTTCTATCACTGTCCCAGGTGTCAATGCAGGCATGAACCCACTATCGAGCATAAATACTCCCTCTTGGAGTTACAAGCATCTACTTGGCCAGAGCATCTACTAGTAACGGAGAGCATGCAAGATCATAAACAACACATAGATATAACTTTGATAATCAACATAACAAGTATTCTCTATTCATCGGATCCCAACAAACGCAACATATAGGATTACATATAGATGATCTTGATCATGATAGGCAGCTCACAAGATCCGACAATGATAGCACAATGGGGAGAAGACAACCATCTAGCTACTGCTATGGACCCATAGTCCAGGGGTAGACTACTCACACATCACACCGGAGGCGACCATGGCGGCGTAGAGTCCTCCGGGAGATGAATCCCCTCTCCGGCAGGGTGCCGGAGGCGATCTCCTGGATCCCCCGAGATGGGATCGGCGGCGGCGGCGTCTCTGGAAGGTTTTCCGTATCGTGGCTCTCGGTACTGGGGGTTTCGCGACGGAGGCTATTTGTAGGCGGAAGGGCAGGTCAAGAGGCGGCACGAGGGCCCCACACCACAGGGCCGCGCGGCCAAGGGGGGGGCCACGCCGCCCTAGGGTGTGGCCCCCTCGTGGCCCCTCTTCGTCTCTCCTTCGGACTTCTAGAAGCTTCGTGGCAAAATAGGACCCCGGGCGTTGATTTCGTCCAATTCCGAGAATATTTCGTTACTAGGATTTCTGAAACCAAAAACAGCAGAAAACAGCAACTGGCACTTCGGCATCTTGTTAATAGGTTAGTTCCAGAAAATGCACGAATATGACATAAAGTGTGCATAAAACATGTAGATAACATCAATAATGTGGCATGGAACATAAGAAATTATCGATACGTCGGAGACGTATCACTACCACAGAAATACATCCAATACACGAGTTAGGGTTTCCACCTCTCTCTGCTTGCGCCGCCATCGTAGCCTACTCCATCCCGTGAGCCGACGTGCATCGGCGGACGGGAGAGCAGGTCTCCGGAACCGCTCGTCCTTGCGATCCTGTACGGGAGAGGGCGAATTAGGTTTTTGGGAAGCGCTCTGCGCGACTGCTCAAGCTCTTCATCATGGGTCGCCTTCCGTCCAAGTCGGGTGGTGCTGCCTACCGTCGTCTTCAACGCCGTCTACTTCGACCCGTCGTCCCCGTCGTCAACAACGTTGTCATCAACAACGTTACTGCTGCGACATCATCTGCTACACCTCCACCGCTGATGTCTACGGGTGCTTCTATTCTTGTAGACAGTGTTGGGCCTCCAAGAGCAGAGGTTTGTAGAACAGCAGCAAGTTTCCCTTAAGTGGATCACCCAAGGTTTATCGAACTCAGGGAGGAAGAGGTCAAAGATATCCCTCTCATGCAACCCTGCAACCACAAAGCAAGAAGTCTCTTGTGTCCCCAACACACCTAATAGGTGCACTAGTTCGGCGAAGACATGGTGAAATACAAGTGGTATGAATGAATATGAGCAGTAGTACGGCGCCAGAAAAGTGCTTGCTGGCGTGCAATTGATGGTAGTAATATTGCAGGCAGTATAAATGCAGTAAAACAGTAAACAAGCAGCGATAGCAGTATTTAGGAATAAGGCCTAGGGATCATACTTTCACTAGTGGACACTCTCAACATTGATCACATAACAGAAAAAATAGATAGATGCTAGACTCTACACCCTCTTGTTGGATGATGAACACCACTAACTGTGTAGGATTACACGAACCCTCAATGCCGGAGTTAACAAGCTCCACAATATTCAATGTTCATATTTAAATAACCTTAGAGTGCATAACAGATCAACATAACCAAACCAAGTACTAACATAGCATGCACACTGTCACCTTCACACTACGAAAGGAGGAATAGATCACATCAATACTATCATAGCAATAGTTAACTTCATAATCTACAAGAGATCACAATCATAGCCTACGCCAAGTACTACACGATGCACACACTGTCACCATTACACCGTGCAGGAGGAATAAACTACTTTAATAACATCACTAGAGTAGCACACAGATAAATTGTGATACAAAACACATTGCAATCATAAAGAGATATAAATAAGCACTTCACTATGCCATTCATAACAGTGAATAAGTATTCTGTGAAATATAGCCTAAGAGACCCACACGGTGCACACACTGTCACCTTTACACACGTGGGACAAGGAGTCTCCGGAGATCACATAAGTAAAACCCACTTGACTAGCACAATGACATCTAGATTACAAGCATCATCATATGAATCTCAATCATGTAAGGCAGCTCATGAGATTATTGTATTGAAGTACATAGGAGAGAGATGAACCACATAGCTACCGGTACAGCCCCGAGCCTCGATGGAGAACTACTCCCTCCTCATGGGAGACAGCAGCGTTGATGAAGATGGCGGTGGTGTCGATGGAGAAGCCTTCCGGGGGCACTTCCCCGTCCCGGCGGCGTGCCGGAACAGAGACTCCTGTCCCCCAGATCTTGGCTTCGCGATGGCGGTGGCTCTGGAAGGTTTTCTCTGGTTTCGTTGAACGTGGTAGGGTTTTCGCGACGGAGACTTTAAGTAGGCGGAAGGGCAAGGTCGGTGGAGTCACGAGGGACCCACACAACAGGGCGGCGTGGGCCCTAGCCTGGCCGCGCCGCCTTAGTGTGGCGCCACCTCGTGGCCCCACTTCGTATCTCCTCCGGTCTTCTGGAAGCTTCGTGTGAAAATAGGACCCTGGGTGTTGATTTCGTCCAATTCCGAGAATATTTCCTTACTAGGATTTCTGAAACCAAAAACAGCAGAAAACAGGAACTGGCACTTCGGCATCTCGTCAATAGGTTAGTTCCGGAAAACGCATAAATATGACATAAAGTATGCATAAAACATGTAGATATCATCAATAATGTGGCATGGAACATAAGAAATTATCGATACGTCGGAGACGTATCAGCATCCCCAAGCTTAGTTCCTGCTCGTCCTGAGCAGGTAAACGATAACAAAGATAATTTCTGGAGTGACATGCCATCATAACCTTGATCATACTATTGTAAGCATATGTAATGAATGAAGCGATCAAAACAATGGTAATGACATGAGTAAACAAATGAATCATAAAGCAAAGACTTTTCATGAATAGTACTTCAAGACAAGCATCAATAAGTCTTGCATAGGAGTTAACTCATAAAGCAATAATTCAAAGTAAAAGGTATTGAAGCAACATAAAGGAAGATTAAGTTTCAGCGGTTGCTTTCAACTTATAACATGTATATCTCATGGATAATTGTCAACATAGAGTAATATAACAAATGCAATATGCAAGTATGTAGGAATCAATGCACAGTTCACACAAGTGTTTGCTTCTTGAGGTGGAGAGAGATAGGTGAACTGACTCAACATAAAAGTAAAAGAAAGGCCCTTCGCAGAGGGAAGCATTGATTGCTATATTTGTGCTACAGCTTTGGTTTTGAAAACATAAAGAGAGCATAAAAGTAAAATTTTGAGAGGTGTTTGTTGTTGTCAACGAATGGTAGTGGGCACTCTAACCCCCTTGCCAGACAAACCTTCAAAGAGCGGCTCCCATGAAGGACGTTATCTCTACCAGCAAGGTAGATCATCCCTCTTCTCTTTTGTTTACACATGTACTTTAGTTTAGTTATTTATGGATGACACTCCTCCCAACCTTTTGCTTACACAAGCCATGGCTAACCGAATCCTCGGGTGCCTTCCAACAATCACATACCATGGAGGAGTGTCTATTTGCAAAATTAAGTTGCTTACTGATAGATCAGGGCAAAACATGTGAAGAGAATTATTAATGAAAGTTAATTAATTGGGGCTGGGAACCCCGCGCCAGCTCTTTTTGCAAAATTATTGGATAAGCGGATGAAGCCACTGGTCCATTGGTGAAAGTTGCCCAGCAAGAATGAAAGATAAACACCACATACTTCCTCATGAGCTATAAAACATTGACACAAATCAGAGGTGATAAATTTTGAATTATTTAAAGGTAGCACTCAAGCAATTTACTTTGGAATGGCGGAGAAATACCATGTAGTAGGTAGGTAGGTATGGTGGACACAAATGGCATAGTGGTTGGCTCAAGGATTTTGGATGCATGAGAAGTATTCCCTCTCGATACAAGGTTTAGGCTAGCAAGGTTGTTTGAAGCAAACACAAGGATGAACCGGTGCAGCAAAACTCACATAAAAGACATATTGTAAACATTATAAGACTATACACCGTCTTCCTTGTTGTTCAAACTCTTTACTAGAAATTATCTAGACCTTAGAGAGACCAATTATGCAAACCAAATTTTAGCAAGCTCTATGTATTTCTTCATTAATAGGTGCAAAGTATATGATCCAAGAGCTTAAACATGAGCACAACAATTGCCAAGTATCACATTATCCAAGACATTTTACCAATTACTACATGTAGCATTTCCCGTTTCCAACCATATAACAATTAACGAAGCAGTTTCAACCTTCACCATGAACATTAAAAGCTAAGAACATATGTGTTCATATGAACCAGCGGAGCGTGTCTCTCTCCCACACAAGCATTTATTCAAACAAAAACAAAAACAAAAACAAACAGACGCTCCAAGTAAAGTACATAAGATGTGACCGAATAAAAATATAGTTTCAAGGGAGGAACCTGATAAATTTGTCGATGAAGAAGGGGATGCCTTGGGCATCCCCAAGCTTAGATGCTTGAGTCTTCTTGAAATATGCAGGGATGAACCACCGGGGCATCCCCAAGCTTAGACTCTTCACTCTTCTTGATCATAGTATATCATCCTCCTCTCTTGACCCTTGAAAACTTTCTCCACACCAAACTCGAAACAAACTCATTAGAGGGTTAGTGCATAATCAAAAATTCACATGTTCAGAGGTGACACAATCATTCTTAACACTTCTGGACATTGCTCAAAGCTACTGGAAGGTAATGGAACAAAGAAATCCATCCAACACAGCAAAAGAGGCAATGCGAAATAAAAGGCAGAATCTGTCAAAACAGAACAGTCCGTAAAGACGAATTTCAAAGTGGCACCAGACTTGCTCAGATGAAAATGCCCAAATTGAATGAAAGTTGCGTACATATCTGAGGATCACGCACGTAAATTGGCAGATTTTTCTGAGTTACCTACAGAGAATTAGGCCCAGATTCGTGACAGCAAAAAAATCTGTTTCTGCGCAGTAATCCAAATCTAGTATGAACCTTACTATCAAAGACTTTACTTGGCACAACAATGCAACAAAACTAAGATAAGGAGAGGTTGCTACAGTAGTAACAACTTCCAAGACACAAATATAAAACAAAGGTACTGTAGCAAAATAAACACATGGGTTATCTCCCAAGAAGTTCTTTCTTTATAGCCATTAAGATGGGCTCAGCAATTTTAATGATGCTCGCGCAAGAAATAAGAGTTGAAGCAAAAGAGAGCATCAAGAAGCAAATTCAAAACACATTTAAGTCTAACATGCTTCCTATGCATAGGAATCTTGTAAATAAACAAGTTCATGAAGAGCAAAGTAACAAGCATAGGAAGATAAAACCAGTGTAACTTCAAAAATTTCAGCATATAGAGAGGCATTTTAGTAACATGAAAATTTCTACAACCATATTTTCCTCTCTCATAATAACTTTCAGAGGCATCATGAACAAACTCAACAATATAAGTATCACATAAAGCATTCTTATTCACATGCATAAAAGTATCATTACTCTCCACATAAGCATAATCAATTTTATTAGTTGTAGTGGGAGCAAATTCAACAAAGTAGCTATCATTATTATTCTCATCATCAAATATAGGAGGCATATTGTAATCATAATCAAATTTATCCTCCATAACAGGCGGTACCAAAAGACTACTATCATTATAATCATCACAAATAGGAGGAAAAGTATCATCAAAGTAAATTTTCTCCTCAATGCTTGGGAGACTAAAAAGATCATGCTCATCAGAACCAGCTTCCCCAAGCTTAGAACTTTCTATATCATTAGCAACAATGGTATTCAAAGTGTTCATACTAATATGTTCCATGGGTTTTTTAATTTTCGCATCAAACCATCCATGTCTTAAATCAGGAAATAGAATAAGAAGCTCATTGTTGTCCATTATGCCTAACTAGTGTAAACAAGAAACAAAAAGATGCAATTGCAGGATCTAAAGGAAATAGCTTCGAGCACACACACAATGGCACCAGAAAAGTACTTTACCTGGGACCGAAGTATGAGTGCCTTTTACCTTTCCTCCCCGGCAACGGCGCCAGAAAAGTGCTTGATGTCTACGGGTGCTTCTATTCTTGTAGACAGTGTTGGGCCTCCAAGAGCAGAGGTTTGTAGAACAGCAGCAAGTTTCCCTTAAGTGGATCACCCAAGGTTTATCGAACTCAGGGAGGAAGAGGTCAAAGATATCCCTCTCATGCAACCCTGCAACCACAAAGCAAGAAGTCTCTTGTGTCCCCAACACACCTAATAGGTGCACTAGTTCGTCGAAGAGATGGTGAAATACAAGTGGTATGAATGAATATGAGCAGTAGTACGGCGCCAGAAAAGTGCTTGCTGGCGTGCAATTGATGGTAGTAATATTGTAGGCAGTATAAATGCAGTAAAACAGTAAACAAGCAGCGATAGCAGTATTTAGGAATAAGGCCTAGGGATCATACTTTCACTAGTGGACACTCTCAACATTGATCACATAACAGAATAAATAGATAGATGCTAGACTCTACACCCTCTTGTTGGATGATGAACACCACTAACTGTGTAGGATTACACGAACCCTCAATGCCGGAGTTAACAAGCTCAACAATATTCAATGTTCATATTTAAATAACCTTAGAGTGCATAACAGATCAACATAACCAAACCAAGTACTAACATAGCATGCACACTGTCACCTTCACACTACGAAAGGAGGAATAGATCACATCAATACTATCATAGCAATAGTTAACTTCATAATCTACAAGAGATCACAATCATAGCCTACGCCAAGTACTACACGATGCACACACTGTCACCATTACACCGTGCAGGAGGAATAAACTACTTTAATAACATCACTAGAGTAGCACATAGATAAATTGTGATACAAAACACATTGCAATCATAAAGAGATATAAATAAGCACTTCACTATGCCATTCATAACAGTGAATAAGTATTCTGTGAAATATAGCCTAAGAGACCCACACGGTGCACACACTGTCACCTTTACACACGTGGGACAAGGAGTCTCCGGAGATCACATAAGTAAAACCCACTTGACTAGCATAATGAAATCTAGATTACAAGCATCATCATATGAATCTCAATCATGTAAGGCAGCTCATGAGATTATTGTATTGAAGTACATAGGAGAGAGATGAACCACATAGCTACCGGTACAGCCCCGAGCCTCGATGGAGAACTACTCCCTCCTCATGGGAGACAGCAGCGTTGATGAAGATGGCGGTGGTGTCGATGGAGAAGCCTTCCGGGCACTTCCCGTCCGGCGGCGTGCCGGAACAGAGACTCCTGTCCCCCAGATCTTGGCTTCGCGATGGCGGCGGCTCTGGAAGGTTTTCTCTGGTTTCGTCGAACGTGGTAGGGTTTTCGCGACGGAGACTTTAAGTAGGCGGAAGGGCAAGGTCGGTGGAGTCACGAGGGACCCACACAACAGGGCGGCGTGGGCCCTAGCCTGGACGCGCCGCCTTAGTGTGGCGCCACCTCGTGGCCCCACTTCGTATCTCCTCCGGTCTTCTGGAAGCTTCGTGTGAAAATAGGACCCTGGGCGTTCATTTCGTCCAATTCCGAGAATATTTCCTTACTAGGATTTCTGAAACCAAAAACAGCAGAAAACAGGAACTGGCACTTCGGCATCTCGTCAATAGGTTAGTTCCGGAAAACGCATAAATATGACATAAAGTATGCATAAAACATGTAGATATCATCAATAATGTGGCATGGAACATAAGAAATTATCGATACGTCGGAGACGTATCAACCGCCACCTCCACCAGATCGGTACGTGCGAGATATCTCGATCTGTTTAGCGATGGATGCTTTATCGTTTGCGCTGCTGCTACTCATGTTGATTAATGCATCTAGTATGTTTGAGTTTCACATGTTAGTAGTTGCTGCCATCATGTTTTATATTCTGGAATTAATCATGGAAATTGTGCCTAATTATCCAATAATCCAAAAACCTAATTGTAGGCAATTTCCTGAGTTAACAATGGCTGGTTTTGCTGATGCACTGAGGCCGGATAAGTTTACCGGTGTGCACTTTAAGAGGTGGCAAGTTAAGGCCACGCTCTGGCTTACTCATCTGAAAGTGTTCGAAGTTAGTGATGGTTTACCTGAAGGAACTATATCTGACCAAGATCAGAACAAGTTCAAGGAAAACAATACTCTCTTCGTCGGATGCGTTCTGAGTATTCTTGCTGATCGTCTGTGTGATATGTACATGCACATAATAGATGGTAAAGAGCTCTGGGATGCACTGAATGCTAAATTCGGTGCAACCGATGCAGGTAGTGAACTGTACATCATGGAGAGCTTCCATGACATCAGGATGGTAAACAACCGTTCTGTAGTCGAACAAGCTCATGAGATACAGTGCATTGCGAAAGAGCTTGAACTCCTTAAGTGTGCCTTACCTGACAAGTTTGTGGTTGGATGCATCATCGCTAAGTTGCCCCCTTCATGGAGGAACTTTGCCACAACTCTCAAACACAAGAGACAGGAGATATCAGTTGAAAATCTGATAGCATCTCTTGATGTTGAGGAGAAAGCTCGGGCTAAGGATAATACTGAGAAAGGAGAGGGTCAGTCTAGCGCCAACATGGTGCAGAAGAAACCCTACAGCAAGAACAAAGGGAATAACAAGCCCTCCTTCAATAAGCCTATGAAGACTACAACCTTCAAGAAGAAGAAGATGATAAACAAAGCAGATCTGAGCTGCTTTACCTGTGGAGAGGCTGGCCACTTTTCTAAGGACTGTCCAGAGAGGGCAGACCGCAAGAAAAAGGGGAGGCAAGTCAACACGGTGACCGCTAGCACTGCTGATGGGTACGGTAATCTCTTTACTGTTCTTTCGGTATTTCAATCTCCATGTTGGTGGATTGATACAGGTGCTAATGTTCATGTGTGTGCTGACATATCCATGTTCACTTCTTATCAGGTTGCCCAGGATTCTTCCGTCTTGATGGGGAATGGGTCACATGCTTCTGTTCGTGTTGTTGGCACGGTAGATCTGAAGTTCACTTCGGGGAAGATCGTGCAGCTGAGGAACGTGCAGCATGTCCCTACTATGAACAAGAATCTCGTTAGCGGCTCCCTTCTATGCAGAGATGGGTTTAAGGTTGTTTTAGAGTCGAATAAAGTAGTTGTTTCCAAGTTTGGACAATTTATTGGTAAAGGCTATGAGTGCGGAGGCTTGTTCCGCTTTTCGCTTTCTGATTTCAGTAATAAGTCTGTGAACCATATTTGTGGCAATGTTAGTGATGATACCAGTGTTTGGCACTCTCGTTTATGTCACATTAATTTTGGTTTAATGTCTCGGCTATCCAGTTTAAGTTTAATTCCGAATTTCACCATTGCCAAAGGTTCTAAGTGCCATAGTTGTGTGCAATCCAAGCAACCTCGGAAGCCTCACAAGGCGACCGAGGAGAGAAACTTGGCACCTCTAGAACTCATACATTCTGATCTATGCGAGATGAATGGTGTGTTGACAAAAGGTGGAAAGAGATATTTCATGACATTGATTGATGATGCTACTAGATTTTGCTATGTTTATTTGTTGCGAACTAAAGATGAAGGTTTAGACTACTTTAAAATTTATAAGGCCGAAGTTGAAAATCAACTAGAGAGAAAGATCAAGCGTCTTAGGTCGGATCGTGGTGGCGAATATTTTCCTAAAATCTTTGATGAATTCTGTGAGGAACATGGCATTATTCATGAGAGGACGCCTCCCTATTCACCCCAATCAAACGGGGTTGCCGAGAGGAAAAACCGCACGCTGACTGACTTGGTGAATTCCATGTTAGCCACTGCTGGTTTATCAAAGGCATGGTGGGGGGAGGCTTTGTTGACTTCATGTCATGTCCTGAATCGAGTTCCTAACAAGAATAAAGATAAAACCCCTTACGAGGAGTGGGCTGGGAGAAAACCATCACTTTCGTATTTGAGCATATGGGGATGTTTGGCGAAAGTCAATATTCCAATTACTAAGAAGCGCAAACTTGGACCAAAGACAGTGGATTGCATCTTTCTAGGTTATGCTCCTCGGAGTGTAGGATATAGATTTTTAGTAGTTCAATCCGAGGTACCTGATATGCATGTTGATACTATTATGGAATCTTGTGATGCAACATTTTTTGAGAATATGTTTCCTATGAAAGATATGCATAGCATTGCTAGAATTTCTACTGAGATAATTCCTGAGTCTAGTACATCTAATGAGTATTTTGAACAATCACATGAGAATGCTACTGAGAAGGATGACAATGAAGCTCCTAAACGGAGCAAGAGATGAAGGATTGAAAAATCCTTTGGTGATGATTTCATTGTGTACCTTGTGGATGATACTCCCACGTCCATTGCAGAGGCATATGCATCTCCAGATGCAGATGACTGGAAAGAAGCTGTCCATAATGAGATGGACTCGATTCTTTCTAATGGAACTTGGGAGTTGTCAGAACGACCCCATGGATGCAAGCCTGTAGGCTGCAAATGGGTGTTCAAGAAGAAGCTAAGACCTGATGGTACTATTGAAAAGTACAAGGCGCGGCTTGTAGCGAAAGGCTACACACAGAGAGAAGGCGAAGATTACTTCGGCACCTATTCACCTGTCACTAGACTTACCACCATTCGAGTACTACTATCCATGGCTGCCTCCTATGGTCTTATCGTTCATCAAATGGACGTAAAGACAGCTTTCCTTAATGGAGAGTTGGAAGAGGAAATCTATATGGATCAGCCTGATGGGTTTGTAGTAAAAGGTGAAGAAAGAATGGTGTGCAAGCTGCTGAAATCTTTATATGGCCTGAAACAAGCACCTAAGCAATGGCATGAGAAGTTTGACAAAACTTTAACTTCTGTAGGCTTTGTTGTCAATGAGGCTGACAAGTGCGTTTACTATCGCCATGGTGGGGGCGAAGGTGTTATACTATGTTTGTATGTGGATGATATTCTGATCTTTGGTACAAACATGAAAGTAATACACGAGGTCAATTCTTTCTTGTCAAAGAGCTTTGATATGAAAGATCTGGGAGAAGCTGATGTGATTCTGAACATCAAGCTGATTAAGAACGAGAGTGGGATTACTCTAACGCAATCCCATTATGTTGAGAAGATCTTGAGCCGGTTCGGCTACATTGATAGCAAGCCTTCTTCAACACCTTATGATCCCAGTGTGACACTACGCAAGAACCGGAGGATTGCCATAGATCAGTTGAGATATTCTCAGATCGTTGGCTCACTCATGTACTTAGCGAGCGCGACTAGACCCGACATCTCTTTTGCTGTTAGCAAGTTGAGTAGGTTCATGTCAAACCCGGGTACTGATCATTGGCATGCACTTGATAGGGTCATGCGCTACCTATGTGGTACAATGAGTTATGGGATTCACTATTCAGGGCACCCAGCTGTGCTTGAAGGATATAGTGATTCGAATTGGATCTCAGATGTAGCTGATCTGTACGCCACAAGTGGGTATGTATTTACCTTTGGAGGTGGCGCAGTGTCATGGAGATCTTGTAAGCAAACCATATTGACGAGGTCAACTATGGAAGCAGAACTTACTGCTTTAGACACAACCACTGTTGAATCAGAATGGTTGCGTGAGCTCTTGATGGACTTGCCTGTGGTTGAAAAACCTGTTCCGGCAATTCTTTTGAATTGTGATAATCAAACTGTAATTGTCAAAGTGAACAATTCTAAGGATAACGCGAAGTCATCAAGACACGTCAAGAGACGTTTGAAGTCTGTCAGGAAATTGCGAAACTCCGGAGTAATAACTGTTACATATATTCAAACAGACAAAAACCTGGCAGATCCCTTTACAAAGGGACTATCACGTAATGTGATAGAAAGTGCATCGAGGGAGATGGGTTTGAGACCCGTTGATGTTATGCCATAGTGGTAACCCAACCTTTGTGATCGGAGATCCCGTGAATTAGGACCTGGGAAGAACAAACTAGTGGTTTAATTGAGGAGAGTATTATGTAACCCTCTCTATGTGAAGATGCACAACTCTCAATTGTTGTAAGGCAGGTTGGCAACAAGCCTTAATGTGTTTATGTTGGCTATTTTAGCAAAGGTGCTGTCCTACAGAGCATTCTTGAAATAACACACCTATATGAGTCCGATTGTTAAACGTCGCAATCTATGAGATTTGGGTGATCTCTAGTAAACTCAAGAAGAGACCATGAAGTATGACGCATATGCTTCACCCGCGGGGTAGGCTACTGGCAGCCATGTACTGGTTATGACTTTGAGTGAAACCCTATTCACACAAAACTTGCAATTCAAGGCTTAGTCCATTGTTCAAGTGTGAATGGATGTAGCTTAAGGTTCTAGGCGGAAGTTCAACTTAACAGTCTCCGCTGAAACACTGGTATATAAACAAGCAGCGAGTATTGGTAAATCTCTAAATGGGGATTTGAGATCTGGTGGGGGATTGTTAAAATATTGGGCCCACTTTTAGTGGTCCAAATTAGATTTCAGTTTTTCCTATAAATCCCAAAGCCCACATAGTGGCAGCCTTGTGAGTTTGAGCCCAAGTTGGTGGCAGCTCACTAGGGAGTGGCAAGAAGTGGGAAGTTTAGTCCCACATGGAAAGTTGGGAGGAAGTTAGACCACCTTATAAGGTGGGTTGTTCCACCACTAGTAAGTGAGTGAGAATAGGAGTGCTACACGCGCGCTCCTCCCCCTCCTCGCTCGTCTTGACTCGACTCGACTTGACTCGACTCGACTCGACACGTCACGACGCGCGCGCCGCGCTCGTGGTGAGTGGATTGAGCCTCGAGCCGAGACTTTCCTTACTTTTTGCAGCTCAGGAAAACGAACAGAGTCCTAGACGGACGCGTCGCAGTTAGTCGGTTCGGGTCGCTCCCGGATCGTGGGCTATCTGTAACCGACTCGAAACGTTCGTGCGACATGGGCGTGGCCCACGTTGCCTAGGGTTTCCCGAGCCTATATAATCTCCTGTCCGGCTACCGCAGAAATACATCCAATACACGAGTTAGGGTTTCCACCTCTCTCTGCTTGCGCCGCCATCGTAGTCTACTCCATCCCGTGAGCCGACGTGCATCGGCGGACGGGAGAGCAGGTCTCCAGAACCGCTCGTCCTTGCGATCCTGTACGGGAGAGGGCGAATTAGGTTTTTGGGAAGCGCTCTGCGCGACTGCTCAAGCTCTTCATCACGGGTCGCCTTCCGTCCAAGTCGGGCGGTGCTGCCTACCGTCGTCTTCAACGCCGACTACTTCGACCCGTCGTCCCCGTCGTCAACAACGTTGTCATCAACAACGTTACTGCTGCGACATCATCTGCTACACCTCCACCGCCACCTCCACCGGATCGGTACGTGCGAGATATCTCGATCTGTTTAGCGATGGATGCTTTATCGTTTGCACTGCTGCTACTCATGTTGATTAATGCATCTAGTATGTTTGAGTTTCACATGTTAGTTGTTGCTGCCATCATGTTTTATATTCTGGAATTAATCATGGAAATTGTGCCTAATTATCCAACAGGTTCTACCGTGGCAGCGTTTTGGGCGTTTTCCTGCTGCAGCAGACCCTTTAGCACCGGTTCGTATTACAAACCGATGCTAAAGGTCCTCTCGCTCGGACGCCCGGCAGCCGCCACGTGGTGTACCGTTTAGCACCGGTTTGCAATTGAACCGGTGCTAAAGGGAGGCCTTTTGCACCGGTTAAACATCCGGTGCATATATATATATATATAGCCTTTACAAAAAAGCTATTTTCTACTAGTGCATAAAAAAGAACAAAATGTCAGATGATCGATCGATCGACCGGTCGCAGCCACGTACAGTCGTCCGCATGCAGCGACGAGCCTCGCCGCTTTTCCTCGCGTGCTACGCCGGCCGCGAGCTGACCGGAGCGGAGCCCGCGTCGCTTTTTCCCTTCCTTTCTTGTCTGCTACGCCGCTCGAGCTGATCGATCACCGCTACGTGGCGATCTCATCTGCCTGTCACTACCAGCGTGCCACGCTCACGCGGTCAGTTGAGTTCCCATATCACGCCGATCGTCTTCCTTTCCTTCTCCCCCACGATCGACCTCCTTCCAAAATTTCCCTCTCCTTCCATCCCCTTTAAATCCCAACCCAAAACCAAACGAACACTCCCCCTACCGCTCCCCCGTATCCCAACCTCCCCCACCCACGGCCACGATCGACGCAACATGGGCGCGCCCTCCTCCCCCGCCCCGGCCCCGCCGCCGCCGCTCGCCACCACCGCCTCCCCACCTCCCCCGGACGCCCCGCCGCCCCCGCCCCCACCACAGCTCCTGCGCCTGCGCTGCGCCGTGCAGCACTACGAGTGGGGCCGCCACGGGGCCACCTCCCTCGTCGCGCGCCTCGCCGCCGCCACCGACCCCGCCTTCCAAACCGACCCGGCGCTCCCCTACGCCGAGCTCTGGATGGGCACGCACCCCGCCGCGCCCTCCGTCGTCCTGCCCACCGGCGAGCACCTCCGCGGCTGGCTCGCGCGCAACAGGGACGCCCTCGGCTCCCCCGTCAACGAGCGCTGGGGCGGCGACCTGCCCTTCCTCTTCAAGGTGCTGTCGGTCGCCAAGCCGCTCTCGATCCAGGCGCACCCGGACAAGGCGCTGGCGGAGGAGCTGCACGCCCTGCGCCCGGACGCATACAGGGACGCCAACCACAAGCCGGAGATGGCCATCGCCATCACACACTTCCGAGCGCTCTTCGGCTTCGTCGGCATCGAGGTACGCGTGCGCGCGCGCGCCTATCCGTCCCAAAACTCCCAGTGCGCCCGTCGTCTCGTCTTGTCCCCTCCCCTGGTATCGCAGTCTCTTTCCCCGTGTTTACGTCTACATATCTCTTATTTTTATCATGGTCAGCCCAGCCGAACCCGTGCGCTTGCTTCATCCGCCGACTAGGTAGTAGACGTGGACCTCAATCCTAGTGGGAAGGACACGTTGACATCTTCTCGAATAATACTAGTCTGCTACGCTGAGAATGTGCGTCTTACTTTTTTATGCTAGTTGGAATAAGCAGGATTCTTTCCTTCTACCCAACTTGGGCAGCGGTTTTTAAGAATACTCCCTCCCGTTTGAAAATGTAAGATGTTTTAGGTGCTTATAAGGTAGACTAGATACAAGCTAAAGTGAGTGAACCTACGTACTAAAAATAGACTAGATAGAAACTAAAGTGAGTGCATCTTACATTTCCAAACCGAGAAAGTAGTAACATGATGGAAGTCCTAACATACAAAGGTTTTATGGAAAAATTAGTTGCCAGATGGGATGGTCAAGGTGTATTTAATAAACTTTAACAGTGGGGCATATTTGAAGTCAACATTAGATCCATGTTTGAATTCCTGTCTGTCTGAATGCTAATACAGCGAGTAGCACAGTGGCTCGCGTAAATGCGCGGGCGCCATCTTTGCTTCATTTTTAAAAGCGACGGTTTTAGTATTTTTAATTTTATACTATTATTAGAAAAGAGACGGTTATCCGACACTCTGCCATGCAGTTATTGATTTTCTTTCTCTTTCCATCATCAATCATCTTTCAAGATCGGCGATTTTACTTTTTTTTGGTTGATACTCTACTATTTGAAATATACTACCTCTGGACGGTTTTAATTGACGCGACCGGAACTGTTTTTGTGAAGGATGCTACCTGAAAACGACATCGATTAACGGAGGGAGTACATGGTTACCCAGTTCTGCTACTAAATTAGTGTAATGCAGATATTGCTTTTCTATCCCTGTTTCTGCACATATGGAGAGTACACTCAAAGAAAATGATTTCAGACCTATTGTACGATGTACTCCTTCAGCTGTCTCTGTAGATACTACCCTGATAACATGATTCTACATTCCAGGTATGGGGCAAAAACCTAATTTTCTGCATCGCAAAAAAGCCCATGCCAAATTGTTTGTGCTGCTAACCTGTTGATTGTACCGCTACTCCTGCATAGAAGCCAGTATCACTGTCCTTAAACGTTGTACATGAAGTTGCATAAAATCAATAGTTTGAGAGACCATTAGCAGAGCATTCAGCAAGTGTATATACGTTTACACACGATATGTGTCCTGGGGTATTTTTGAAAATAACAAGTGAGAAATTATATGCTTGTTTTGGGATGTTGAGGAGCCTTGCATCTTGAGGGTTTTACAATCCAGAGAACTATCCTTCCCAATCCAAATCCAAATCAGAATAGATGTCTGCGGAGATGACCAAGATAAATGGAAATCATTAGGGGTGTCAGAGAGCATGCGTGGTACGAAGTAAAGGGCAGTCTCGGAACTTTCAGCACTAAAATGGAATCTAGAGCAGAAGTACAACTGTAGATCATGACAACAAAGTGTTACTTCCGTGGATTTCTGTTTCTTTGACTTAAGCATGACAGTTCAAATATCATTAATAAATGTCTAGACATCTGATTGATTATGGCAATAATTTTTTAAACTTGAATTATGTACCTGACACCAAGTTCATCAGGTCATGCAAGATTTGAGCAATCGAGTACATTAAGCACATCTGATGTCCACAATATAAGAACGCAGAAGTTCAAACCTGTAATACACTACTGTCACCAACATACACATTGACATATACTCCCTCCATTCCATATTGAGTGGAGGGAGTACTTAATAGATTGGGGTACTCAAAAAATAGAGTATGCACAAGAAGACAAAATGTGAATATTACTGTTACTATCAGCCATCGTAGATCGTGTAAGGTCAGCTCGATTAACCTAAAAATACTTAATATGAAAATGATTAATTTGTTTGACGGCGGCGGCGGCTGCTGCGAGGTGACGGTGGCCGCGCCGTTGGAGGCGGCGGCAGTGGTGGGGAGGCCTGAAGAAGTCATCGACCCAGAGCAATTTGATACCAAATTGGTAGAGACTACGGTTCTACCAGGTTTCGGGCGTAAATTATAGGGATGGAAGTGAGGACGGTGAGGCTGGAGGCGCAGACGCCGGTGGCTGGGCCCCGTCGCTGCGAGAGGGAGGAGGCGACAGCTAGGGTTTGGGCTCCCGTCTCCCAGGAGACGACAACAGTATATGTTTATTGTCTGATTATAATCGAAGGGGTACATGTGTTTATATAGGACAGCTCCTCTAAACCCTAGATAACTTGGGCTAAGCCCCTAATTCGGCCCACTATTGGGCCTCTTCCGTGCATACTGTAGCCCGACCATAACATAACTCTTCTACATTACATTTTCCTTAACATTGTTTTATTTTATTGTTGTCTTCCATTTAGCTCCATATATATGTTTGGTGGGATCAGGAGAAAATCACACTGTGCCGCAGCATAATCGCCTATGAAGTTTTATACAAGCAATAATTTATTTCAAGAACGAGGATTTTCGTTAGCAATATTTTGTTTGGATATCCTTTTACTCCATTTACCTGTAACGCAACATGCTGTTTATTCAATGGTGAAGGAGCTCAAGGATGTGATAAGGACTGTACCTGAAGTTGGAGGGCTGATTGGACACGAAGATGCTGGCAAGCTTATCACGGTAAAAGAGAATCATGGTGGTAATGATGCGAAATACGTTCTTCAATCAGCATTTGCTAAGCTAATGATGGCCAGTAAAGAAACAGTTTCTGAAGCTGTCAATAAATTGAAGTATCGCCTTAATGATGAGAGCAAGGTAAAAACTTCCTTAATCCAGAAAGTATGTGTTCATCTACATTTTATTCTAACAACTATTTATCATAACTTCCTGTATTTTGTGTGTATAACTTCATATGGATATGCTAACTTCCCCTCTTGTTTGTTGCATGACTTCTTCATTTATTTTTGTCTTATTTTGTACCCATGGAAAGGGATTTAGTAAGTGCCATGAATAAGTTTTTATTATCTTTCGAAATGATAGTAAAATTTGTCTAGGAGTAGTCACCTCCAGTTGTGGTTTAACTTGAAAGCGGTAAGGGTGGTCCCTTTTGATGCTATAACTCTCAGTTATATAAACAGTTGGCAAAGAACACATTATTTAGTGGGTGGCCTGATTTCTTTGCTCCAATGCTTTGTAATTCTCAGTGATTTTGTGCATGATGACACACAGTCAAGTAAAAACCTACTATGTGGTATCGTTGCCTCCAAAGCAAAAGTAAAAAAATATTTTGTTTCAGCAAAGGTAAAAACTATGTTGCCTAGTCTGCACTTAAGATGGTATATGTTACATGAATGATGTTAACATGAAGTAGTTTTCACATGGTGATCATAGTTGATAAATCAACATTGTTGCTTCCAAAGCCTGAAAGCACTCATATAATGTATTTTGGACTAGAAACCATTGGAAATTGTGTGTGTTGTAATACGATAAGAAGAGGCAACAGCTACAGAACACGATATTGTATTTACTATGAAACTATGCATGACTTCATTCCTATACGGGTGTGTGGTGTGTGGTCTTCGCCGGTTTCCCTTAATAAACTTGTGCCTGTGTGGTCTTCGGGTCCGGTTTCCCTTATTAGCTGGACCACTTTCCCCTCTTCTTATAATGCAATGTGGGAGCTCCCCGCCCTCTGACAAGGTTCCGTAAAAAAAAGAGTAGAGTAGAGCCTAGAAAAAAGAGTAGAGTAGGTGACTGAGTTGATAGATTACTGCTCCCTCCGATCCATAATAAGTGTTGTGGCTTTAGTTTTAATTCGTGCAGTAGATTAAATTGCCAAGAACTATTCGTTGGAATGATATGAAGCAACTAGAGAAAGTATATCTGTTAGAAGATCATTGTAGTTAGACCATATTTTTGTTCAGTGTTTAGATTTTTAGAGTCTTTTCTGTTTTACTGTCCTCATTATGTTTAACGATCCTTGACAAGTGCTCAGCTACCCAAGCTCTTATATTCTCACTGAGAATATGGTATACCACCATCACCAATATAGTGTTTGTATTTTTAAAAATCATGTCAACTCCTTTTCGCATTTGAGAACCTTGAGATTTTGTTGTTAATGCTGATGATCAGATTCGGACCTTGACGGAGAAAGAAGAAGTTATATTATCTCTGGAAAGACAGTATCCAGAAGACGTTGGTGTTCTAGCGGCACTTCTCTTCAACTATGTCAAGCTCAGTCCTGGTGAAGCAATTTATATTGGTGCCAATGAACCACATGCATACCTGTCTGGGGATTGCATCGAGTGTATGGCCACGTCAGACAATGTTGTTCGTGCTGGTTTGACACCTAAATACAGAGATGTGAAGACTCTTCGCGATATGCTGACATACAAACAGGTGAGTTGCATTTCTACTGGAGCCTGACTTATATATTTCATCTTTACCATGCAGCCAGTTATGATCTCTTCGCTTTACTTTTGGTTTAAAATTGTGGCGACTGTTGACTGTAATCCTTATAGCTTAGATGAGCTTGGTTAGTGTTCCCCTTGATGTTAAAACAACTACATTTTCTGCCAAGTGCTCTTGGTTTCTGTTATGCTCCTTCACTTCACAAGTCTGTCAGTGCCGTGATCATCTGAGTCTTGTGTATGCAGGTTTTCCCTGAGATACTGCGAGGGGTACCCGTGCCGGCCATGGAACCATATGTGCGACGCTACACCCCTCCGACCGATGAGTTTGAGGTTGACCGCTGCTTGCTACCTCCAGGTGAAGTGGTGGTCATGCCCCCCGCACTGAGTCCATCTATCTTCCTTGTCATGACCGGGGAGGGTGAGATTCAGGTAGACTCCATTTTGGACGGTGAGAATGCAAAGGAAGGTGATGTTTTCTTCGTCCCTGCGAATACTGAGGTTAAGCTCACTGCTTCTGGCCATGCGTCCATGCAGCTGTACAGAGCTGGGGTGAACAGCGCATCCTTGAAAGCCTGCAACACTGTTGTTACAGGGAAGAAGATCCCAGCTGCAAATTACGTGGGCTGACTAGTTAGTGTTTAACTGCTGATGTTCTTTATATATAGGCTAATGAACGTGTCAAAGTGATGTATACTGTATACGCTAATGACGAATAAACTTGTTCTGTGATGTCCTAATGAATGGATTAGTCTTCTACTTGCAGTCAGCTGCTAGAAAACTAATGGAACCAGTGAATGATAAGTTTCAGACATTCTATTACCTTGTAGTAGTAGTTCAGTATTCAAATTTATACTGTCCAGCACTCCAGTTCAGAAAGTAACTGGAAATACAGGTAAAGTTCTCTGCTGGCGCCATGTTTGTTTTCATCATTTCGGCATTGTTATATTTTCCGTCATAACATGCTGAAAATTCTTGCCCTGTTTCTTTTTCTTTTTGGTTTTGGATGCTCAGCATTCTTTTGTTACCCTTGGCTACAAAACCTGAGCTGAAACTTTCTGCTGTCCCCGTGTTCTTTTTCATCCTTTCGACGTTGTGAATCTCCGCCTTAACATACTGAAAGTTCTGGCTCTGTTTCCTCTGTAGTGAGGCTTTGGGTTTCGGATGCTCCACTCGGTACTTGTCGACCAATTAGTATGACTGTTTAATTGCTCTTTTGCTATTTTCTAGTTGTTGCTTTCAACAGTGAAAGCCTTCTTCACTTGGTGCTCGGCCCCTGTTTTGCCGCCTAGGAGTTGTTTCGAATTTCGAGGGAGAAGCAACCTTGGAGTTCCAAGTCAAGAGTTCCATCTTCCTGTCGCCTCAGTTTGCATGACCAGATTTTGTTGACACGGCAACTCTCGAACCCAACAGGCCAATTCCAATCTCTCAACTGCAGAGCACGGCTTTTTATTTTGCTCATTGCTTATTGCTTTCACGTCTCCTCCTCCTCCTCCTCCTCTTTTTTTTTTTTTTTGCGAAAAAAGGATAAAGCCATATATTATCTAAAACCAGCCCTTACACTAACATCCTTATGAAAAGAAATAAAACACAAATCCTTGAAAAGTTCAGCACCATCTTCCTCCTGCATCCCTTGACGGCGTGCCGTGAGCAAAGCTCGATGCTGCCTCTGGGACTCCAGCGTAGCAAAGCTCGTGTTGGAGAAATCTAGAAAAAACCCAGGCACTTGTAGAAGCAGGAGTAGGGAAGTCAGAAGGTGTCGGCGACCACGGTCTCGAGAGATCGCCATCCCGGAGAAGCTAGTACCGAGAAGGGCCGGGAGATAATCCTAGCTCCGGCCATGGAGCAAAGCTCGATGCTGCCTCTGGGACTCCAGCATAGCAAAGCTAGTGTTGGAGAAATCTAGAAAAAACCCAGGCACTTGTAGAAGCAACATTCGGGAAGTCAGAAGGTGCCGGTGACCACGGTCTCGAGAGATCGCCATCCCGGAGAAGCTAGTACCGAGAAGGGCCGGGAGATAATCCTAGCTCCGGCCAGGGACACCAAACTCGCAAGTTCCCTAACAAAGTCGTACCTGGTTGAGCTTCATTAGGTGGAGGAAGAACTTGAGGACACCAATACGCTGCGATATCATCCTCTCCACTAAACGTATTCGCCGTAGATAAAAATTTAGCACATCATACCTAATGTCCGATGATCGACTCCAAACTTCAACCCGTCGACGCTCCCCCATGAAAGAACCTTGATGGGGCAGGTTGAAGGACCTTTATTCTCGTCGCCGTAGATGCTCCTACATCAAAGACGAAGAACTCGAACACCCTACGGGAACCGATCATCCGATCCAAGGTTCCCCCACCCTCCAGCCGCCACAGCGGCCAGCGGAGGGCAAGGGGAACCAGCAGCGGCGACACCGGCGACTGAGGGTAACTAGATCGCTTTTCGATCGCATCTCGCGCGAGAGCCCTGGAAAAAACTGTTCTGTACACCCCTTGCTTTCCTCCACCTCCTCGTCCTCGTCTCCGTCTAACTTCTCTGCTCCACTACCTGCACTTGTACCGTCTTCGCTGCAGATGCCCTCTTCCGGCGGTGGAATGAGCAACATGACCCAGTCGGACTCTCCTGTCTCATGCCGCATCGTCCTCTCCTTCCTCAACTCATGTCGGTACAACTGCCATCGCTCACAAACTCAACTCCCCCGCGGTTACACGCTGAAGAAGTTGCTAGTGGAGATAGTGTCGTTGTTGCGCTTAATTCTCCACGCTGGCTGGGCGCTCATCCCCCCCCCCCCTCTCTCCTCTCGTGCGTGAACAGTAGTTTGAGAGGCTTCTCGAGAAAACCGGGCCGACCCCGAGCTCTCTCCGGGGGTGCTGCCGGCCGTAGATGGCAAAGGGAAGGTGCCGGAGTGTAGCTTTAGGGTATTCGGCGATCTGCCGGTAGTATGGAGTAGGGCACAAGATCTACGGGATTGGATCTGGTGCATCCTGGATGGACGGTGCTTCTTCGTCGAGCTCCGGTGGCCGGAGATGGCGAGCTCCCTCACCTCAGGGATCTCTGCAAATAAGATCCTCTCTTGCTGCTTCATGATCTCTCGTGTGATTCTGCAGCGGTTTCCTCCTCTGGCCGGCCATGGAGGGGAGGGGAAGAGGAAATCGACTGCTACCTCGACGAGATCTGGAGTCAGCCGGGGGTCATCTTCTTCCCTGGCGTCTAGGCGTGGCGTCAGGCAATCGCAGACGGGATCTTTCACTATGCTCCAAAGGTGGGAGACGGTGGAGATCTCCGTTGTTGCGAGGCCCCCTCCAAATAAGCGTATATATCCTCGTCGATGTTGTTCAAGGTGGAGAGTTTCTCGGCTGCAATTTACCCTGGCCTGCCGTGGTGGCGAGGAGGGAAGCTGCAGCGGAGCGGCGACACATCAAGATCTGCATCGACATATGCCTGTGAGGTGCTACGGAGTCGCTCTGCCTGGGCTCCGTCTTGCTGCTATTGTGAGCACTCAAACCAGACGCCATCGACTTCATCTCTGCTTGCCTCCCCAGGTTCGTGGCAGAAATTCTGGGTCTGATGGTGGGTTGTTCTTCCTGCCGTCGTGCCGTCGTGGTTTTGTTGTTCTGCTTCAGCAGCTCCGGAGATCAAGAACATTTCCTTCTTGGAGCAACCCATCTGCGTCCAGGAATTGGGCGCCGAAATCCTTGACCAACATGGTCGCTTCAACGTCGGTATGCTCCGGCAGATTATCAACCTCCATCCGGAGGTCCTTCTTCACCGTAGGCGCTGAGTGCTTTGCCAGGCCGAAGGCAAGTGGTTTCGTCCCCGCACTCGTCCATGGTTGCAGCGCGCTGCGGTTCCTGCTCCGCAGTGGAGAAGAGGGAGGACTAAATTGCAAGGTTAAATCCTTTAGCAAGGTCTTTTCTGCATTTGCTAGGGACCCATGTGTGTTTTCTTTATTTCTTGGGGTCCTTTGTAATAAATTTGTACCTCCTCTGTTGACTTAATGAAAGGTTCGAGGCCCTTCTAGGGCGCTCCTTTGTTCAAAAAAATTCTCCACGCTGAAAATCATGGTGCTGAAATCGTGCTTTGTTCTCCACCTGGACTTTTTCGTATATATTTTCACATACCAAAATGACCTCATGGTTTTACAACGAGTAGATCAAGAAAGCAAAGGGGGTTTGGGAGGAGAGAGGGCACCAGGGTGTGCCCTCCTTGAGGCACCGCAGCCAAGCAGCAGCAGGCAGGTTCTGGTCGCCAGGAAGGCGAGCTCTCCAGAAACGAGCATCTTCGCGACATATTCACGGCAATAGAGCGAGGCAGGGCTGTTGCTCACGAAAGGCGAGGGCATTTATTATGTGCTTCCTGAGATTTCATAGACACTTAGGTCCCCTGTGGTGGAACTAGCCCACCCAGGTTCAAGTCCTAGACTTGACATGGGTGTTTGTATTTACCTGCATTTATTCTAGGATTTAACCGGCGCTATGGTTTCAGTGGTAGGTGATGTGCCCGTCAACAGCGAGGCGCCAGTGGTGACTTCGTCAACATCAAGATATGCCGGTTCGGTCCCTCGGAGGTGCTCATAGGGGTAGGGTGTGCGTGCGTGCGTTCATAGGGGTGTTTGTACGTGCGTGTTTGTGAGCGTCTGCGTTGTACTGTGTTCTAAAAAAGAAGAGATTCCATAGACACAGGAGGGTGAAAGTAGACGCCAATCGGGCGAAATAGCAGCGGGAGCAGAGTAGGTGTAGAGTTGTCGGACATCTGCACCACTTGGGAACTGGAAGCCAACAGCCTCACAGAATCTTATCGCAAAGGAGCATTCGAAGAAGATGTGGTTTGCAGTCTCAAGAGGGGCACGATAGATTGGCCTCTTCTTCAGTCAAAATGTGTTTCTTCTGCAAGGAGCACCAAAATTGCACCCTGGCTTTGGACAGCAACCATGAAAAAAATCACTTTGGACGGCGCATGATTCTCCAAGACAAAATCATAGCAAGGAATATCCACTCCACCCCACATTCTCAGCTCGTACATGGCAGATGCATCAAGACTCATGTTCCTCTTGTGGCACCGGGCCATCACGCGCGTGTCATGTGCCTCCGTGAGGACGACATATTGGACGAGCTTGATGAGGGCAGGCAGCTGATGCGTGACCTAGGGGAGACGAGCTTGATGGACCAATAACATCGCACACCGAGTCCTCGCGATTCAGAGCATGTGAGGGAAGGACGGGCCAACAGACGCCGATCAGTTCACCACCGATCCAGGGATCAAGCCAGAAGGCAGTGCACCACCCGTCCCCCACACGCTCTAACGAGATGCTTCCACAGAGCGGCATGAGCGCCACGAGGTGCCTCTAGTGGTGCCTAGGCGTAGTGTGGCTAGCAGAAGCGTTCCAGGCCCAGCGCAACCAGGGAGCATCGACGACGGAGTGGAGACGATGGACAAGTTTCAGCTGCAAGCACTCATTCTTGGCGGTGAGGTTTTTGATGCCCAGACCTCCCTCACGCTTGGACCGGCACATAGCGTCCCATGCCACGAGGCACTTGGCGCCGGTCGATCGATCAACGGCGTTCCAGAGGAAAGCGCGGCGCAACCCTTCAATGGCATGTAGCATGGTGTACGGGAGCTCGAGAGCCTCAATGGCGAGAGTAGGAAGGGCATCAAGGAGGGCGTTTAGCAGAAGAAACCTGCCACCGGAGGAGAGGAGAATAGCACACCATCCAAACAGATATTTGTCCACTTCGGCAATAGGGGCGAAGTTCAGCAATGTCAGCTTCTAACAGGATAGGGGCAATCCATATAATTTGAGGTAATCCCTCAACACAGCAGCCAAGGGCCGTTTGTATCTCCAGAAGATCATCTGCAGTCCAGTAGTGTACTTTTATGAAAATTGATCGCCAGTCCAGTAGCTTCGGGAAACTGATCAAGGAGTTGTTTCAACCGCACCGCTACTTGAAAATCAGCCCTCATGATGACCAATGTGTCATCTGCGTACTGCAGCACCCGACATGGGTCGCTAGGGACAAGGGGGTAGCATAACAGCGGATCCTGGCAGAATAGTTGTTGCAGCGCATCTGTAACAAGGAGGAACATGTAGGGCGACAAGGGATCTCCCTGGCAAAGCCCTTTTACAGTCAATCTAGGGACCAGGCACACCATTGAGAAGAACATTAGATTTTGACGAGGTGAGGATCATATCCTTCCAATCACACCAAAGAGGAGGGAAGCCCCTTGCAAGCATCACAGTTCGCAGGCTCTGCCAATAAATGGAATCAAAGGCCTTCGAGAAGTCCAACTTCAGAACAAGAGTGCGAGCTTTCCGTTTGAAACAACACTGAACCAGCTCGGTCGCAAATAAGAAGTTCTCAGAGATACTCGTGCCGGAGAGGAATCCAGGATGATTTTCAGCCACAAGATTCCCAATTTGAGACTGCGGACGGGTGGTGAGTGCTTTCCAAACAACCTTGATTGAGCAATTATGGCGAGACACCAGACGGTAATCCTTAGGAGCAAGAACCCCCTACGCCTTGGGTAGCAGAACCACATGTGCTCTGTTAATCGCACCCAGATTTGCGTTGCGAGCATGAACAACATCGAAGAGACAAAGCAAGGCTGGTTGCACAGTGGCACAAGCAGCCCGGTAGAAGATAGGCCCCAGTCCATCAGGGCCTGGGGCACTGGATCGGTCCATCCCATTAATGGCGGTCTTCACCTCCTTGGGCTCAAAAGGGGCCATGATAGTCGACCCATCCACCATTCTCACGCCCCGGTAGAGCTGGGGCAGGTCAAAAGCCCATCGAGTGGGACGGCCCCTCCCCAACAGGTTGGATTAGAAACCGTGGAGGGCCCCCGCCTTCGCGGTGTGATTGACTATCACTGATGATGACTGCTAGCAACACCAAACAGATCTTGACACGTTGGGACTCCAAGTGCAGAGTGTTGTATCAAGGGAGTATCTTCCCCACAAGGGTAACTCGAGGGTTTATATCGAACTCTCGGGAAACTGGATGCAAGAGTGTACTCTTCTCTCTTCTTCAAGCAATCCTGCAAGTAAAGCAAATGCCTTGTGTCCCCAACTCCACCGTGTGGTTGTAAAGAACAAGGTTTCACGTAAGTAAATAACACAAGTAGTAATAAACAAGTAGAAACTAAACTAGATAAAATAACTAAGTAAAAACTATAAAGAGATTGATTGTTTTTGGTGTTTTGGATGTAAATAAGAAAATTAAATATTTTTGTAAATAAAATAGTGCATCAAATAGAAAACAATGTAAAAGAAATATAAAGGCGTTTCTTATGACAAAAATTGGACCGGGGTTCATGGGTTCACTTGACTATTTTCTCTTAAAGTTGTGGTGAACAAAAAACAATTCATCAATGAGATATGAAGGTGCAGATAATATTATATGTAAGATCAGAATTAATATGGGCATCACGTCCTAACATAGAGATGATGCAACACACCTCTCTTATACTCCACAAGAAAATAAACTTCATCAATCTTGTATTAAGAATTCACAGAGCATAGCAATAAGTACTTTGACATGAAGTTTGAATATCAAATATGCACCTTGAATAAACAAGATCATCATTGTTGTCACATGATGAACATAGCACATGCATTCACTTTATCCCTAGTGAGGTAGCAAAAGAAAGGCAAAGCAGTAATAGATCATGAACATATTGTCACTATCCAATCACTAAAATCATGCTACTCCATCTAATAGACACATCACCCCACACACACTCTTGCATATATGTTAGATCGGAACATAAACTTAAGAACGCGGTACATAATATGCATCTATCAATACATCTCACAATATAATAAGATCAGATCTCGTAAAACAATATCCTAGAACAAGGATCCACCACATAGGTATTACAAATATGACCATAATCATGATAGGCAGCTCATATGGCACTAAGTATTATGAAGAACATTAGAGAAATAGATCAAGCTACTGCCACAATCCCGTAGTCCAGAGGTGGGCTACTCCCTCTTGGTCATGGTGATGATGATGAAGACGTTGGAGAAGGTGGAGATCCCTCCGGCGGTGATCTTGGCGGAGTTTCCCCCTCCAATCTTCTCTGCAGCAGCCTCCGTTTCGGTGTTTCTATCTTTATGTGGCGCTGTCCTCCCAAGAACTCTTTGGGGCCATATATATAGTGGTTTTTATGGCAAAATACGTCGGTTCGCGAAAGAATCAGGGCAGACAGGAGATCGACGGCTGAAAGAGGTAGGGTGGCGCGGCCAGACTTCTTGGTCGTGCCACCTGGTCTCTTTTGGCCCCTCGGGCCTCTCCAGGTGAGCATCTAGGGCCCATGATGTTCCTCCCGATAAAAAAGTGACGCTCCAAAAATCCCAGGTCAATTTGACTCCGTATAGGTCTCTGAAAGTGAAAAATACGCGAAACAGGATCATGTTCTGCAGCGCTATAAACCAAATAAAGAGGATCATTGGTAAATCCCCATAAAGCAATCTAAAACATGGTATTATCATCATATATGTTGCAAATATGTAGATTTTCAATATGATAAAGGACAAAGATCATGTATGTATTTTACATGCATCAATCACCTCGCCGTCCACCTCTAGAGCCTAGATTTTATTCCGGCGGAACCGCTGCGAGGCACGAGCATGGAAGTAGCGAGTGTTCTCGTCCATCTCCACGATAGCGCAAAACTTCCTGCGCTGCTTTCAATGTGCCGCCACGCGGCAAATCGAGGCAGCCAACAACGCACGAGCCTCCTCCGTGATCTCTAACTCGACACCTGAAAGAACACGAGACTCCTCGAGGAAATCCATCAGAAGCGAAACGACAATTGTTGTCAAGACGAGGGATATATCGGTGCTCCTTTTTCGAGAGCGGAATTGCAGGCGGGAATCACATGGGACTAGCGAGAGAGGGTGATGGGGAGAAATATGGGGTCAAGAAGCCACGAATTCTCGAAGCGGAAGTGAGAGGGGTTGGGTATGGTGGAGAAAGCATTGACAAGGAGTGGGTGGTGGTCAGAGGTGGGACGAGGAAGGGAAGTCAGAGAGGAGTTGGGGAAGTCCGTGTTCCAGTCGACATTGAAGATGGCTCTGTCCAGCTTAGCCAGAACGAGATCGGTTTGCCTATTTGTCCAGGTGAAGAGACGATCGAGGAGAGGGAGCTCGAACTAATTCTTGTAGGGGAACATTATCAAAAAATTGATATTAGGCAAATATGTCATCTATTTTATTGGATAAACGATCTTCTTCTTCAATAGTTTACTTTCCTATATGGGTTTGGCGCCCTTTCAGTATGCCATTGACTATGATTGTGTAGCATCTTTTCTAGGATGACTTTAGCTTCATGCACAATTTAACTCATAAAAGCACCCCCTACAGCAGAGTCTATCATGCTTCTTGACATATAGTTTAATCCATTATAAAAGAGTGTAGGATTGTCCATTCATTTACTCCATGTGATAGGCAAGTTCTAAGCATGTTTTTAATTCTTTTCCAAGTTGTTGCTACATGTTCATTGTCATTTTGCCTAAATGATAGGATATTATTTATATTTTTGTAGGATTTTAACATGTGGGTAATATTTCTTTATAAAAGCTTCTTTGAGGTCATCCCAAGAATTTATGCTAGCAGCAGGTAGTGATAATTGCCATTCTTTAGCTGTGCCTCTAAGTGAAAATGGGAATAGTTTAAGTTTTACAATGTCATTTTCTATATTTTAAAACTTTTGCATGTCACAAATTTCACATAAGTCATGCAAATGCATGGAGGAATCCTCACTAGCACTTCCCCCAAATTGTTCTTTAGCTATGAGGTTTAATAGAGCAGGACTTATTTCAAAGTTTTCAGTAGTTATTTCAGATGTTATAATAGGCCTAGCAATGAATTGGTCATTAGGAGTGTTTGTGTAGTCACAAAGTTTTGTACCTATTTCTCCCATGTTTGCAAGCAAAATGTTGATTCTAATTTTTATCTGTTTTTGTGTTTTAAAGAAAAAACTAAAAAGACTAAAAACAAGAAAAAATAATTACTTTGAAAATCTAAAGGAGAAAGAAAATCTCACAATGGTGGAACCTCCCCAAGCTTAGGTGCTTACACAAAGTTGGCATTGTGGCGCCGGGAAATTCTCAAGCAGTTCCCGTGGGGACTTGTTGTGCTCCTAGCTTTATAATGATCCGGTTGCGAGACCCTCTTCCAATTCCCTGGCAACGTTGCCAGAAAATGTTCTTGATGGCAACAACTCCGTGTGTACCAACTTGCTAGGACTCCAAGCGCAGAGTGTTGTAGAAAGCGTCTTTTCCCCACAAGGATCACTCGGGGGTTTATATTGAACTCTCGGGAAATGGGTAAAAAGGTAGTCTCTTCTTCTCCTCTTCTAGCAACCTGCAAAGAAAAGTTTTTGTCTTGTGTCCCCAACTTCACCGTGTGGTTGTCAAGCACAAGGTTTTGTATTAGTAATGTGAAATATAAGTATAAAGTAAAGTAAAGCAAGTAAACTAAGCAAGCAAGAAAAAAACAATAATGAGATACTTATTTTTGGGTTTTGTGTGTTTTCAAGTGAAGAAAGTATTTTTGTATTTTAGGTTTAATAAATTGCAGGAAATATAAAGAGTGATAATTGTGTTGGAAATGTGTTTCTAGATTTAAATCGGACCGGGGTTCATGGGTTCACTTGTCTACTCTCTTTTTAAGTTTTAGTGGACACAAACAATTCATCAAAGACATAATATTGGTGGAACTTCAACATGTGTTTCCTAATCATTCATATGGGCATCATGTTCTAACATAGATATGATGCAACACATCTCTCTTATAATCCTCAAGAAAGGGAAAACTCCAGGAAATCTTGAATTAAGAATCAATAGAATATAACCTTATGTAATTTGAGATGATGTTTGAATCAAAAATATGCTACCTTGACCAAACAAGATTATCAAGATGTCACAAGATAATTATAGCACATGAATTCACTTTATCCTAGTGATGAGGCAAAATAAATGTAAATACCATAGTAAATCTTAAACTTGTTGTCACTATTCAATCACTACAACGATGCTACTCCATCTGGTACACACTTCTCCCCACACATGTTCTTTCATACAAGTTGGATCAGAAAAAATACCTAATAACGGGGTACATGATATGCATCTATCAATATATCTTAGACATAATAGGTTCCAATCTCATATATCAAATCATAGAATAAAGATCCACCACATGGGAATTACATATATGACCATAATCATGTTGGGCAGCTCATATGGTACTAGATCTATGAAGAACGAGATAGAAATAGACCAAGCTACTGACACAAACCCATAGTCCAGAGGTGGACTACTCCCTCTTCATCATGGTGATGATGGTGGAGACGTTGGGGAAGGTAGAGATCCCTCCGACGTTGGCTCCGGTGGAGTTTACCCCTCCAATCTTCGCTGGTTCTGGCTATGTTTCGGTGTTTCTACGGCGTTCTCCTCGAGGAAGCCTCGAGAAGTCCTTTATATAGAGGGTTTTTTAGGTCAGACGGAGTCCGTGAGCAAACGAATCAAGCGAATCAGACGACCGAGGAGGGAAAGAGCATGGGTGGCGCGCCCACCCTCACTGGGCACGCCACCTGGGCTCTTTTGGCCCTCATGGCCCTTCTCGTGAGGTCCAAGTGCTCCAGATTCTTCTCTTGATGAAACATTGAAAACCCTGGAATCCTAGCTCAATTTGACTTCGTTTAGGTCCTTGAAAGCTAAAAAATACACAAAACAAGGTCTTTCTGTCCTGCATGGCTATAACCAAAATAAAGGGAATCATTGATAAATCCTAAAAATCAATATAAAACATGGATATAACATCATATATGTTGCAAATATGTGGGAATATGTGTCAACAAACTACAAAGTTCATGCATGCATTTTTCATGCATCAGTCATGTGCTTGCAAGCGATACAGAATGTGCGTTACATTGGGCCCTGAGTATATCTATTTGTTACGTGGATGGACAAATCCCACTCTTGATACATGCCACCCAACAAGTACTTTCTGAGATACCCAAAAATACTTTTCTGACCACCCAATTACGAAGTGATGCTCGATTTCCTCAAAGTATTCTTCCGGTACTAGGGAGTAGCATAATATCATGGTCTAAGCATTGGTATATTTGACATTAGAAAGCTAAAAAAACTTAAAAAATTGATAAGATCTAAGTACTTCGCTTAGCTAAGTGTCCATCATGACATTCTCCTAATGACATGACCCGTTGTTAATTGAAACCACGTGTTTATGGTTAGGAAATCTTAACCATCGTTAACCAACAGACTAGTCTACTAGAGGCTTACAATGGACACAATGTTGTTTACAAACCACACGAGTATAAATGTTTCCTCCTAATACAGTTCTAGAATGGAGCATAAACATTTATCACGAACAATGAAATATGATAATAATCTTATTATTATTGCCTATAGGGCATATTTCTAATATGTCAGCCATAACAACTTTTCTTCTAGTGAATGGTGTTATTCTAACTTTTTTTTATAATTTTCTCTTTTTAGATGAACTAGTATGCGCCTATGCAGTGTACAAAGAGTGACCCCAGGAGTCTATAGTTCATGACAGAGGTGCAATGAACAAATGACATACTTCAAAAACAACCGCCACAAAGGGTTTGAGACTAGAGAGAAAGTAGAGGACAACTACTCCTAGTTTGTAGTTGGAGAGAAGTCCAATCATGGAGTAGGAAAGTGTAAGGGTGTAACATCCCAAATTTCAAAACAAAGAAGAAATGCATTTTCCCTTATTACAAAATTTGGAGCCAACAAAAACTTGAATTGATTTATATGGTGTGCATAGTTTTCATGCATGAATGTGTGATGTTGCCATGATGTTTGTTTGAAGTGCTTGACAATGTTCCTAAACCCTAAACCATGCCTATTTGGATCCAAGAGAAACAAAGAAAAAGAAAATAAAATAAGAATAGAATTATATATGAGCCTATGGCCACATTTGCAAATCTTAACCTATGCCATGTTTACTTGGTGTAAATGGTTTGAAAACAATACTAAACTCAAAATAATAACATTTGTGTCAAAGAAAAGCAAAACAAATCAAAAGAAAATGAAAAATCCATGCACATGTGATAATGGTCATTTTTGACAAATTTAGCATGATGCCTACTTTGAAACCCTGTGGTTATTCTTTTCTAAACCAAACCTCACAATCTTTTTGCCCAGATCTATAGTACACATAAAAGTGAACAACTTGGTGTTGGCCAAACTTGCTGAATCAATTTCCATTTTTTATAATAAGCAACCAAAGTAGCAACTATGAAACAGATTTAAGATCACCTCCATTTTGAATTTTTTCAAATCAACTTCATTTTGCAAACCAATACCACCAAGAGATGCCAAACATTATTTGACTGACACCCATAAAATATTTTGGCAAAATTTAAATTTAAATTTCTTGCGGCCATTAACACAAACACCTTGCGTGCATAATTCATCTATGTGCATACCCTCTAATATCCAGCAGGTTTTAGCCTAAACCATCCATGCTTGTGTCATCCTTAGGGTTCCCTTGCATCCTCTGGACAATGCCAAGCTTTGGCACCACTGTTCCTTGACGAAATTGACCAAGTCAAGCCCATGTCGTGAGCTCATGCCACTCCTCCATGCCACCCTTCTCTCCACTCCTCTCTGGTTGACCTCAGCATGTCCTGGAGCTTCCCCTCTCTCTACTGAGCACGCTGGTACCAGCCCTTGGCCAAGGAGAGACCAGCACAGCCCTAGCCAGGACGTCCCCATGTCATCCAGTGACGCCAGGATCGGCATGGCCACGCCCACGAGCACGCCAGAGCACGCGCTCGCCCCGTCGACTCCGACCTCGCCTTGACCCATGCTTCCGCCATGAGCATCGTCACGCCACCAGCTACCTCCCAGACACGACCATTTGGACCAGAGCATCCTGTAGCCGCCGTCATCGTCGGCGACCTCCGCCGGACCCGTGACAGACACCGACGTCGCCCGAGCCATCCCGTCCACCTCCTGCTGCGCAATGACGCACACAAGGACCGCCAGGCCACGCTGCACCGTCCTAGCTCCTCGCCCACGCCTCTGCGCCGTTGTAGCACCGTCGACACCGTCGCCATGTCCGTGAGCCTCGGCACCTCTCGCTCGCTATAAAAGGAGCACTCCCCCGTGCTCAATCTTCACACCATTCCACTCCTCTCCTCTCCCTGATCCTCCTCGAGCAAACTGATACGTCTCAAACGTATCTATAATTTCTTATGTTCCATGCTAGTTTTATGACAATACCTACATGTTTTGTTCACACTTTATGTCATTATTATGCATTTTCCGGAACTAACCTATTGACGAGATGCCGAAGTGCCAGTTCCTGTTTTCTGCTGTTTTTGGTTTCAGAAATCCTAGTAAGGAAATATTCTCGAAATTCGACGAAATCAACGCCCAGCATCTTAGAATTCCACGAAGCTTCCAGAACACCCGAGAGCCACCAGAGGAGAGCCACAGGGGGGCCCACACATGGGGCTGGCGCGGCCAGGGCTGGGCCCACGCCGCCCTATTGTGTGGCGGCTCCGTACCCCCTCCGACTCCGCCTCTTCGCCTATTTAAAGGTCCCTGACCTAAATCTTCGATACGGAAAAGCCACGGTACGAGAAACCTTCCAGAGCAGCCGCCATCGCGAAGCCAAGATCTGGGGTGTTCCGGCACGCCGCCGGGACGGGGAAGTGCCCCCGGAAGGCATCTTCATCAACACCACCGCCATCTTCATCAACGCTGCTGTCTCCTATGATGAGGAGGGAGTAGTTCTCCCTCGAGGCTAAGGGCTGTACCGGTAGCTATGTGGTTAATCTCTCTCTCATGTACCCCAATACAATGATCTCATGAATTGCCTTGCATAATTGAGATCCATATGATGAGCATTGTATCACTATTAGTCTATGTGCTACTCTTGTGATGTTATTAAAGTATTCTATTCCTCCTTCACGGTTTAATGCTGACAGTGTGTGCATCATGTAGTACTTGGCGTAGGTTATGATCATAATCTCTTGTAGGTTATGGAGTTAATTATTACTATGATAGTATTGATGTGATTTATTCCCCCTTCATAGTGTAAAGGTGACAGTGTGTATGCTATGTTAGTACTCGGTTTAAATTGCAAAGATCTATTATGCTCTAAAGGTTACTTAAATATGAATGCCGAATGTTGTGGAGCTTGTTAACTCCGGCATTGAGGTGCTCTTGTAGCCCTACACAACGAATGGTGTTCATTATCAAACAAGAGTATATGTAGCACAAAGGAAGAGAACTTATTTATTATGTGATCAATCTTGAGAGTGTCCACTAGTGAAAGTATGATCCCTAGGCCTTGTTTCCAAATACTGCAATCATCGCTTGTTTACTGTTTTACTGCATCTTTACTTCCTGCAATATTACTACCATCAACTGCACGCCAGCAAGCACTTTTCTGGCGCCGTTACTACTGCTCATATTCATTCATACCACTTGTATTTCACTATCTCTTCGCCGAACTAGTGCACCTATACACCTGACAAGTGTATTAGGTGTGTTGGGGACACAAGAGACTTCTTGTATCGTGATTGCAGGGTTGCTTGAGAGGAATATCTTTGACCTCTTCCTCCCTGAGTTCGATAAACCTTGGGTGATCCACTTAAGGGAAACTTGCTGCTGTTCTACAAACCTCTGCTCTTGGAGGCCCAACACTGTCTACAAGAATAGAAGCACCCGTAGACATCAAGCACTTTTCTGGCGCCGTTGCCGGGGAGGTAAGGTAAAAGGTATTCACATCCTCCGACTACTAAGCTATTTCCTAGCACTGTTGCCGGTGTGTGAGTGCTCGAAGCTATTTCCTTTAGATCCTGCAATTGCATCTTTTTGTTTCTTGTTAAACACTAGTAAGGCATAATGGAAAACATCTGTGAGCTTTTTAAACTATTTTCTGAGTCAAGACATGAATGGTTTAATGCGAAAATAAAAAAACCTATGGAACCTTATTTGCATGCTAGTAGCAATGATATTAGTATGAACGCTTTGAACACCATTGTTGCTAATGATATAGAAAATTCTAAGCTTGGGGAGGTCGGTTTTGATGAAAATGATCTATTTAGCCCTCCGGGTATTGAGGAGAAAGTTTATGTTGATTATGATATGCCTCCCATATATGATGATTATAATGATACACTAGTGGAGAAGAGGCCTTTGGACCCAAGCAAATGACCCACTGCTGAACCAAACCGGGTCCAATGCCCCCATTGGACCCGGTTCGTTTCTGCCCAGGACGACCCCACCCGCTGGCGCCTGTCCTGTAGCGGCCTTTGGACCCGGTTTGTCATACAAACCGGGACCAAAGGGTCCACCCGCAGGGCGCGGCAGGCCGTGTCAGCCTGGGGAACCCTTTAGTCCCGGTTTGTATGACAAACCGGGTCCAAAGGCCCCCCTCTGGCTATATAACCTTGCCCCTGCCCAAGTGTGAGCCACACTTAGCCATTTTTTCACTATCTTCACAAGAGGGTGTATTGCTCTCCTCTCTTCTTCACATGCACAAGAGGTGTTTGATGAAATGCTTAAGAGGATTTGCCACTTGAGTTTACACAAATCAAGCCACACTTAACTTGCTTTTTTCTTCTTCATCGAGGTTAACAACTTTATCCTTTTCATCTGCAATTGATAAAATGCATGTGTATATATACATCGTGATGTTCGTAATGGTTTTGATCAGCTTAATTATATCATGCGGATGAATCAGCAATGGATGTACATTGACCGACGGTTTGACGAGTTCATCGCGGGCCTGGATAATTTTATGGCCGTGGCGGAGGCAAACAAACATGGTGGCTTCATGTATTGTCCATGTGTGGACTGCAAGAATACCGTAAATTATGCTCGCTCGAGTCTCATTCACAGCCACCTTCTGCGATCCGGTTTCATGCCCAAGCATTATTGTTGGACCAAGCACGGAGAAAGAGGGGTTATGATGGAAGACAATGACGAAGAGGAAGAGGATGATGACGGTTATCCCAATTTCCCTGAATACGATGATACTGCAGAAGGCAATGAAGACAATGAAGTAGAAGATCAAGAGGCACCAGATGAGCCTGCTGATGATGATCTTGGCCGGGCCATTGCTGATGCAAGGAGAGAATGTGAAACTGAAAAGGAAAGGTTGGCCTTCGACAAGATGATAGAAGATCACAACAAATTGTTATACCCAACTTGCGAAGATGGCCATAAAAAGCTAGGCAGCACACTGGAATTGTTGCAATGGAAGGCAGAGAACGGTGTCACTGACTCAGGATTTGGAAAGTTGCTGACAATAATTAAGAGGAAGCTTCCAAGGGGTAACGAATTGCCCGCCAGTACGTACGAAGCGAAGAAGATTGTCTGCCCTCTAGGATTAGATGTGCAAAAGATACATGCATGCATTAATGACTGCATCCTCTACCGCGATGAGTACGAGAATTTGGATGCATGTCCGGTGTGCACTGCATTGCGGTATAAGATCAGACGAGATGACCCTGGTGATGTTGAGGGCGAGCGCCCCAGGAAGAGGGTTCCTGCCAAGGTTATGTGGTATGCTCCTATAATACCACGGCTGAAACGCTTGTTCAAAAATAAAGAGCATGCTAGGTTGTTGCGATGGCACAAAGAAGACCGTAAGAAAGACGTGATGTTGAGGCACCGCTGATGGCTCCCAATGGAGAAAAATCGATAGAGAGTTCCCAAACTTTGCACAGATGCAAGGAACTTACGGTTTGGTCTCAAGACAGATGGCATGAATCCTTTTGGAGAGCAGAGCTGCAGCCATAGCACCTGGCCCGTGACTCTTTGTATATATAACCTTCCTCCTTGGTTGTGCATGAAGCGGAAGTTCATTATGATGCCGTTGCTCATACAAGGCCCGAAGCAACCCGGGAACGACATTGATGTGTACCGAAGCCATTAGTCGAAGAACTTCTACAGCTGTGGTCCCTAGCAGGTGTACGTGTGTGGGACGAGCACAAGCAGGAGGAATTTGACCTAAGAGCGATGCTTTTCGTAACCATCAATGACTGGCCTGCTCTTGGTAACATTTCAGGACAGTCAAACAAGGGATACAATGCATGCACACACTGTTTACATGAGCTCGAAGGTGATTATTTGGAAAAGGTCGAAGGTCGTGTACCGGGGCATCGTCGATTTCTTAGGCTTACCCATCCCGTAAGAAAGAAAGGCAAGCATTACAACGGTGAGGCTGATCACCGGAGGAAGCCTCCCCATCGTGATGGTGTTGATATATTTGGTATGGTCAAGGATCTAGATGTAATATTTGGAAAGGGTCATGGCAGACGGTCTGTTCCGAATGACGATGCCGGACACGCGCCCATGTGGAAGAAGAAATCTATATTTTGGGATCTACCCTATTGGGAAGTCTTAGAGGTCCGCTCTTCAATCGATGTGATGCACGTGACGAAGAATCTTTGCGTGAACCTGCTAGGCTTTCTGGGTGTGTACGGGAAGACAAAAGATACACCAGAAGCACGGGAGGACCAGCAACATTGGAAAGACCCCAAAAAGCTGCATGAGAGAGTTAAAGGACGTAATTTATCCAGCTACGCTCTTACAAAAGCAGAGAAGGAAATATTTTTTGAATGTCTTAGCAGTATCAAGGTCCCGTCTGGCTTCTCCTCCAATATAAAGGGAATAATAAATATGGAGAAGAAAACATTCCAGAACTTGAAGTTTCATGACTGTCACGTGATAATGACACAGTTGCTTCCGATTGCATTGAGGGGGCTTCTACCGGAAAATGTTCGACTGCCCATTGTGAAGCTATGTGCATTCCTCAATGCAATTTCTCAGAAGGTAATAAATCCAGAAATTCTACCGAGGTTGCAGAATGATGTGGTCTAATGTCTCGTTAGTTTTGAGCTGGTGTTCCCAGCATCCTTCTTCAATATTATGACACATCTCCTCGTTCACCTGGTCGATGAGATTTCCATTCTCGGTCCTGTGTTTCTACACAATATGTTCCCCTTCGAGAGGTTCATGGGAGTCTTGAAGAAATATGTTCATAACCATGCTAGGCCAGAAGGAAGCATCTCCAAGGGCTATGGAACAGAGGAGGTCATTGAATTCTGTGTTGACTTTATTCCTGACCTTAAGCCGATTGGTGTTCCTGAATCGCGGCATGAAGGGAGACTAAGTGGAAAAGGCACGCTAGGAAGGAAATCAATGATATGTAGGGACGGGATTTCTTTGACTCAAGCACACTACGCAGTCCTACAAAGTTCCACCTTGGTGGCTCCGTATATCGGTGACCACAAGAACTTTCTACGCTCCCGTAACCCGGGGCTCGAACGATTGGATTAGACGTGAACACATGTCGACTTTCGAGCGGTTGGTTGCAAAAACATCTCCCGAATAACAAACATATTGAAGATCAGTTGTACTTGCTGGCCCGTACACCATCTTCGATCGTAGTGACTTTCCAAGGGTACGAGATAAATGGGAATACATTTTACACGATCGCCCAAGATAAAAAGAGCACCAACCAAAACAGTGGTGTCCGCTTTGATGCAATAATGAATGAAGGCCCAAATGACACATATTATGGTTACATAGAGGATATATGGGAACTTGAGTATGGACCTTCTTTTAAGGTCCCTTTGTTTAGGTGCAAATGGGTCAACAAAACAGGAGGCGGGGTTCGGGTAGACAAGTTGTATGGAATGACAACAAGGATCTCAACAATCTTGGGTATAGAGACGAACCATTCGTCCTAGCCAAGGATGTGGCCCAGGTTTTCTATGTGAAGGATATGTCTACCAAACCAAGAAAAAGGAAACATAAGGAAACAAATACATCAAACGATGAGCCAAAGCGCCACATAGTTCTTTCCGGAAAAAGAAACATCGTGGGAGTGGAGGACAAGACAAGACATGTCGGAAGATTATAATCAGTTTGATGAAATTCCACCCTTCGTAGTGAACATTGATCCAAGCATCAAGTTAAATGATGAAGATGCTCCATGGTTACGGCCGAAGAAGATTAATTAAATGATGAAGATGCTCCATCATCAAGTTAATTGAAGAATGTTCATGGCACAAATGAGTATCTCAACATGGCAATCAATTTCCCATTTATTTTTGTGTTATCATGTAATCGTATGTAAGATATTAAAAGTGGAGATGCGCCACGGGAGATTTCCCAACCCTTTCCCCAACACATTAGATGAGATGTAGTCGTTCAGGGGCTTGGCAAGGCGTATCGATGCTCCTTTTATAGGCACGGCACCTCTTCTACTTTGTCTTGTTCCTTCGACAGGGCGTCGTGCGCTACATGCTTTATCTCATCGAGCAGTGCGTCCACCCATGCGTTCTTATCCTGCCGACATCTTTAGTCCCGGTTGTACCCACCAGCCGGGACTAAAGGTTACCCACACGTCCTTATCCCACCGACAGTTTTGTTAGATGACACAAAAAAGGATCTTTAGTCCCGGTTGTACCCACCAGCCGGGACTAAAGGTTACCCACACGTCCTTATCCCACCGACAGTTTTTGGCGCCACTGCGTTCCCGCCTATTTTTCTTCCCGCGCTTTCCACTGCTTCCCGCCTCCGTCCTCCCGCCATTTTTTCACTATATATATGTTGGCTTGGCCTCCATTTACATATCACATCTAGACTCATATCTGCAAACCTCATCACCAGGTCACATGGCTTCCATTGTATCTCTAACCCTCCGGGAGGCGGAGGCGCTTTGCGCGTCGAACTACCCCTGCCCGTCGGGCTACCGCGTCCCTACCGGCTGGTTGCTGAGCGTCGGAGGGGTACCGGTCCCTCCTGTCCCTCTAGGTGTGGCGCGCGAGATGGCCATCACGAACCACTACTACTTCGAGCTCACGCCAGAGCAGCGGAGGAATCCCCAGTGGCATCCCGACTACAGCCCGACTTGGGAGAGCTTCTTCATCAATCGGCGTGAGAGGGCGCTCGCCAGGCACGAGGAGGGCGGCCCGCCTCCTTCGAACTTCAACGAGGCCGGCCGTCGGCTGTGGTGGCGCGACCGAACTCTCCAGGGTGTCATGGCCCACCGTGGCCCCCGCCTGCGCTACCCTCAGTCCCAGCCCACGCGTGCTCTCCCGCCGAGGTTTGACTACCGCGACCCCGATGCCAGCGACGATGATGATGGCGACTACGACGACTACAGTGGCGAGTACTATAGGGCTAGGCACGAGTATGACTGAATGACTCGAACAGTCGAATCTGGCCATGTATCTTAATTAATTTTCAGTTGAGCTAGGCACGAGTACTATAGGGCTAGGCACGAGTACTATCTGGCCATGTATCTTAATTAATTTTCAGTTGAGTTCTGTACTTTAATTCCACATGTAATCTGGCGGGAAACTTTTCTCATCATCAGCGTCTGCCACAACGACTTTATTGAAAATACAATAAAATAGATAAACAACTAGTCTAGTCGATCTACTCGTCGTCGGAGGTTGTCTTGGTCCAAATGTCGTCCCACCGAGGGTCGTTGTCGGCCCAAGTTGTATTCGGTTTATCGAGCTCGAACACGGCGACGGCCCGACGATGGCGCCTGTTGGACCTGCGTTGTGCCCGGAGGTCAGCGAAGAACGCGGCGGTGTTGTCGACGTCGTTGGGGAACTGCGCCCTCCACTGGCGCATCAACTCCTCGTCGTGCTCGGCGATTGCGATCCGGCGCTGCACCTGGCGGTGGCGGCGACGGTCCTCGTCGTCGACGAGGCACGGCGTCGGCGCGAGGAACTCCGCCTCCTCTAGCGATTCGACGTCTGGGAAGGTCATGTCGCACCGTGGCCGCCGAAATCGCCATGCGGCCGCGTCGTAAGCGCGCGCCGCCAGCTCCGGGGTGTTGTACGTGCCGAGGGTGAGTCGGAAGCCACCGGCACGCATCTCGTCGTAGAACCTACCGTTCGGCCGCGCTCGGACGCCACGGAAACCGGACGAGCCGCGACGGCGCGGCGGCATCCCGGCGACGAATGAACGGAGGCGACGGCGACGTGTGGTTCCGCGCGCACGCGGCGCTTTATAGCACAACGACGCGGCAAGTTTGGCGACAGGTGGCGCGGGGAAGCGGCGGGGCGTGGCACGTGGAAGCGGCGGCGACAGGTGGCGCGGGGAAGCGGCGGGGCGTGGTACGTGGAAGCGGGATCTACACGCCGCACGGCGGTGGCGGCGGGGCGAGGCACGTGGAAGCGGTGGCGACACGTGGCACGCGGGAAGGGACACGTGTGGCGGTGGCGGTGGTGGCAGCACGGCGGTGGCCCGTACATGGCGGTGACGGTGCTGGCCGGCGGTGGCGGTGGCGGTGGTGGGCAGTACACGGCGGGGCCGACGGTGGCCAGTACCCGGCGGTGGCGGTGGTGGGCAGTACACGGCGGTGGCCCGTACATGGCGGGGGCGGCGGGGCGAGGCACGTGGAAGCGGCGGCGACACGTGGCACGGGGAAGGGACACGTGTGGCGGTGGCGGTGGTGGGCGATACACGGCGGTGGCCCGTACATGGCGGTGACGGTGGTGGCCAGGCGGTGGCGGTGGTGGGCAGTACACGGCGGTGCCGACGGTGGCGTACACGGCGGTGGCGGTGGTGGGCAGCGGTGGCGGTGGCGACAGTGGCCACTACACGGCGGTGACGGTGGTGGCAGGCTGTGCGGTGGCGGTGGCGGTGGTGGGCGTACACGGCGGTGCCGACGGTGGCCAATACACGGCGGTGGCGGTGGTGGGCGTACACGGCGGTGGCCCGTACATGGCGGTGGCGGCGGGCGAGGCACGTGGAAGCGGCGGCGACACGTGGCACGGGAAGGGACACGTGTGGCGGTGGCGGTGGTGGGCAGTACACGGCGGTGGCCCGTACATGGCGGTGACGGTGGTGGCCAGGCGGTGGCGGTGGCGATGGTGGGCAGTACACGGCGGTGCCGACGGTGGCCGATACAGCGGTGGCGGTGGTGGGCAGGCGGTGGCGGTGGCAGCGATGGCCACTACACGGCGGTGTCGGTGGTGGCCAGGCGGTGGCGGTGCGGTGGCTTTTTTTCATTTGAAATAAGGCGGGAATGAAATTTTTTAAAAAAATTGGCCTTTGGACCCGGTTTGTATTACAAACCGGGACTAAAGGCCTTTTTGCGCGCGCAAAAACGCAGCAAAAAGACCTTTAGTCCCGGTTTGTTTTACAAACCGGGTCCAAAGGTCTTGGACCCGGTTTGTAAAACGCACCGGGTCCAAAGGGGGAGCACTATAATCGTCGCCCCTTCGTCTCGCGGAGATCAATCCCGCGGAGACGAAGGCAACGACGCCGCCGGGCTGCTTGGTCTCGCCCGCTTTGCCGCGCCGCCGCCGTTCGCCGCCGCCGTGCACCGCCGCCCTCCACGCGCGTGCGCCGCCGCCGCTCGACCACCGCGCGCGCCGCCGCCCTCCGTTCGGCCGCGCGCTCACCGGCGCCCTACCGCCCGCGCGCGCCGAGCCGTTCGGCCGTGCGCCGCCGCCGTCGCCTCCACGCCGCGCCACCCGCGTCGCCCTCCTCCACGCCACGCCCCGCCACCGCGCCTCCTCCTCGGCCGCCTCCTCCTCGACAGCCGCCGCCTCCTCTCCGCCGGCCGGCAAAGGTGAGCCCCCCCGGCCACACCCCCTTTTTTTATATTTTTGTTTCTTATCAAATTTGACATATTAGATATATATTAGATGTATCAAATTTGTTAGTATAGTTGTTAATTAATTAGTATAGTTGTTAGTATATAGTTGTTAGTATATTGTTAGTATAGTTAATTCGAAAAAAATGTTATATAGAAAATAGTGAAATTTATATATGATTTGTTAGTATAGTTGTTAATTAGTATAGTTGTTAGTATATATTGTTAGTATATAGAGTATAGTTAATTAGTATAGTCGGCGCCCCTCAAACGGGTAGTGCCGGCGCTCTCAAATGGTAGTGCCGGCGCTCTCAAACGGTAGTGCCGGCGCTCCTCAAACGGTAGTGCCGGCGCCCCTCAAACGGTAGTGCCGGCGCTCTCAAACGGTAGTGCCGGCGCCCCTCAAACGGTAGTGCCGGCACCCCTCAAACGGTAGTGCCGATGCCCTCAAACGGTAGTGCCGGCGCCCCTCAAACGGTAGTGCCGGCGCCCCTCAAACGGTAGTGCCGGCGCCCCTCAAACGGTAGTACCGGCGCTGACTAAATAGAGTAGTGCCGGCGCCGACTAAATAGTGCCGACGCCCACTAACATAAAAGTAGTAAAGTTATTTTTTAATTTATGTTAACGTTGGTACATATATATATGATTTGTTTTCGTAGCTACGATGCCGCGACAGCGACAGCCGGCGGGCCGTGGTCTGACTCTCACCGAGGAGATGGAGCAGATGGGGGAGGTCCGGGACTGGGCTCCACCGGGGTGGCACTGGGAGGTCTTAGCTTCCGGGTCGCGCACCTTGGTGCGGAATCCGGGTCCCGTTGTCGACCCGGATATTCTTTGGTGGAGGTCTTATGGGCCACGGTCGTTTCAGAGGGAGCCGGCCCCGCCGGAGGAGGTAGCTCAGCGCATTGAAGCGGAGGACCAGCACGTTCGCCGTTACATGTACGCGTTAGACAACATGTATAGGACCGGATGGAGCGTTATGCGGGGATCTCATGTTAGCTATGCTCCCGTTGTTGTTCCGTGGCTTTGGGGGCACACCCAGCCGCGGCTCGTGACCCGGTCGGCGCCCTCTAGGACCCGGTCTGCGCGGTTGAGTGGTTGTAGTAGTGATTGATATGTATTAGGGTTAAATAAACATGAACCCGATCTATGTATGCATGTAACTGCAGTATCTGCTTTCAGCACTATATTATCGATCCTTAGTTAAGACTGAAGAGCAAAAGGCGTTTCTTGCAACTGCGCCGAAGAAGATGTTTATTCCACCGCAGACAGTGAAGCACTTTGCCGGGATTCTTTATTACCGAGGTCCTTACCCCAGATGGAGAGCACTATCGGAAGATCATGACGGCGGAGGATATTCGTTCAGAAAAAGTTGTATTGTAAATATGCATGCATTACGTGTACTGTGTTGACTATGTCGTGTACTGTTGACGATGTCTATATATATTCATGACGATTTTTTGTGGTTTCTTGAATGATATATATATGCATTGCTGAAACTCTGCCGCGGCAAGGGAAACAGACTGTTTCTCTGCCGCGGCAGAGACACGCTGGTACAGCCCCAAGGTGTCCCGCGGCAGAGAAATAGCAATTCTCTGCCGCGGCAGAGAAACATAGGCCCGGTTCGTACCACGAACCGGGACCAAAGCCCTTCCAGCGCGAGCTCCCTGGTCGCACCACGTGTTGAGGCCTTTAGGCCCGGTTTATCTTTGAACCTGGACTAAAGGGTACCCCCTTTAGTCCCGCCTAGTTGGTCCCGGTTCAGGAACCGGGTCTAAAGGCCCAAATGGACCGGGCCTATTGCCCAGTTTTCCACTAGTGATAGTGGTCTTCTAGTGCCGCCTACTATGGAGGATAAAGTTTATTATGATGATACTATACCTCCTATATTTGATGATGAGAATAATAATGATAGTTACTTTGTTGAATTTGCTCCCACTACAACTAGTAAAATTGATTATGCTTATGTGGAGAGTAATAATTTTATGCATGTAGCTCATGATAAGAATGTTTCATGTGATAGTTATATTGTTGAATTTTTTCATGATACTACTGAAAATCATTATGAGAGAGGAAAATATGGTTGTAGAAGTTTTCATGTTACTAAAACACCTCTCTATATGCTGAAAATCTTGAAGTTGCGCTTGTCTAGTTTTCCTATGTTTGTTGCATTATGCCTACATGACTTGTTTATTTACAAGATTCTTTTTCATAGGAAGTGGGTTAGACTTAAATGTGTTTTTAATTTGCTTCTTGATGCTCTCTTTTGCTTCAACTCTTATTTCTTGGGAGTGCATCATTAAAATTGTTGAGCCCATCTTAATGGCTATAAAGAAAGAACTTCTTGGGAGATAACCCATGTTTTTATTTTGTTACTGTTTTATTGTGTCTTGGAAGTTGTTACTACTGTAGCAACCTCTCCTTGTCTTTTTTTATTGCATTGTTGTGCCAAGTAAAGTCTTTGATAGTAATGTTGATACTATATTTGGATTACTGCGCAGAAACAGATTTCTGTCTGTCACGAATTTGGGAAGGGTTCTCTGTAGGTAACTCAGAAAAATCTGCCAATTTACGTGCGTGATCCTCAGATATGTACGCAACTTTCATTCAATTTGAGCTTTATCATCTGAGCAAGTCCAGTGCCTCTAAAAAAAATCGTCTTTACGGATTGTTCTGTTTTGACAAATTCTGCCTTTTATTTCGCATTGCCTCTTTTGCTGTGTTGGATGGATTTCTTTGTTCCATTACCTTCCAGTAGCTTTGGGCAATGTCCAGAAGTGTTAAGAATGATTGTGTCACCTCTGAACATGTGAAATTTTGATTATGCACTAACCCTCTAATGAGTTTGTTTCGAGTTTGGTGTGGAGGAAGTTTTCAAGGGTCAAGAGAGGAGGATGATATACTATGATCAAGAAGAGTGAAAAGTCTAAGCTTGGGGATGCCCCGGTGATTCATCCCTACATATTTCAAGAAGACTCAAGCATCTAAGCTTGGGGATGCCCAAGGCATCCCCTTCTTCATCAACAATTTATCAGGTTTCTTCTCTTGAAACTATATTCTTATTCGGTCACATCTTATGTACTTTACTTGGAGCGTCTGTGTGCTTTTATTTTCGTTTTGTTATTTTCATTCTCTGAATAAATTCATGCTTGTGTGGGAGAGAGACACGCTCCGCTGTTGCGTATGAACACATGTGTTCTTAGCTTACTCTTAATGTTCATGGCGAAGGTTGAAACCGCTTCGTTAATTGCTATTTGGTTGGAAACAGCAAATGCTTCATGTGGTAATTGGTATAATGTCTTGAATAATTTGATACTTGGCAATTGTTGTGCTCATATAGATCATGTTTAAGCTCTTGCATCATGTACTTTGCACCTATTAATGAAGAACTACATAGAGCTTGTTAAAATTTGGTTTGCATGATTGGTCTCTAGAGTCTAGATATTTTCTGGTTAAGGTGTTTGAACAACAAGGAAGACGATGTAAAGTCTTATAATGCTTACAATATGTTCATATGTGAGTCTTGCTGCACCGTTTTATACTTGAGTTTGCTTCAAACAACCTTGCTAGCCTAAGCCTTGTATTGAGAGGAATTCTTCTCGTGCATCCAAAATCCTTGAGCCAAAAACTATGCCATTTGTGTCCACCATACCTACCTACTACATGGTATTTCTCTGCCATTCCAAGCAAATACTTCATGTGCTACCTTTAAATAATTCAAAAGCTATTATCTCTTATTTGTGTCAATGTTTTATAGCTCATGAGGAAGTATGTGGTGTTTTATCTTTCGATCTTGTCATTTACTTCTGACAGACTTTCACAATGGACTAGTGGCTTCATCCGCTTATCCAATAACTTTGCAAAAAGAGCTGGCAATGGGGTTGCCAGTCCCTATTAATTAACTTGCATTAATAATTCTCTTCACATGTTTTGCTCTGATTCATCAGTAAGCAACTTAATTTTGCAAATAGACACTCTTTCATGGTATGTGATTGTTGGAAGGCACCCGAGGATTCGGTTAGCCATGGCTTGTGAAAGCAAAAGGTTGGAAGGAGTGTCATCCATAAATAAATAAATAAACTAAACTAAAGTACATGTGTAAACAAAAGAGAAGAGGGATGATCTACCTTGCTGGTAGAGATAACGTCCTTCATGGGAGCCGCTCTTGAAAGTCTGGTTGATAAGGTAGTTAGAGTACCCGCTACCATTCGTTGACAACAACAAACACCTCTCAAAACTTTACTTTTATGCTCTCTATATGATTTCAAAACTTAAAAAGCTCTAGCACATGATTTAATCCCTGCTTCCCTCTGCGAAGGGCCTATCTTCTACTTTATTGTTGAGTCAGTTTACCCACTTCTTTCTATCTCAGAAGCAAACACTTGTGTCAACTGTGTGCATTGATTCTTACATGTTTACCTATTGCACTTGTTATATTGCTTTATGTTGACAACTATCCATGAGATATATATGTTACAAGTTGAAAGCAATTGCTGAAACTTAATCATCCTTTGTGTTGTTTCAATGCCTTCTACTTTCAATCTATTGCTTTATGAGTTAACTCTTATGCAAGACTTATTGATGCTTGTCTTAAAAGTACTATTCATGAAAAGTCTTTGTTATATGGTTCAGTTGTTTAATCATCATCTTTACCATTGCTTTGAATCACTTAATTCATCTCATATGTTTTACAATAGTATTGATCAAGATTATGTTGGTAGCATGTCACTTAAGAAATTATCATTGTTATCGTTTACCTACTCGAGGGCGAGTAGGAACTAAGCTTGGGGATGCTTGATACGTCTCAAACGTATCTATAATTTCTTATGTTCCATGCTAGTTTTATGACAATACCTACATGTTTTGTTCACACTTTATGTCATTATTATGCATTTTCCGGAACTAACCTATTGACGAGATGCCGAAGTGCCAGTTCCTGTTTTCTGCTGTTTTTGGTTTCAGAAATCCTAGTGAGGAAATATTCTCGGAATTGGACGAAATCAACGCCCAGCATCTTAGAATTCCACGAAGCTTCCAGAACACCCGAGAGCCACCAGAGGAGAGCCACAGGGGGCCCACACATGGGGCTGGCGCGGCCAGGGCTAGGCCCGCGCCGCCCTATTGTGTGGCGGCTCCGTACCCCCTCCGACTCCGCCTCTGATATGTCTCAAACGTATCTATAATTTATTATGTTCCATGCTTGTTTTATGACAATACCTACATGTTTTGTTCACACTTTATATCGTTTTGATGCGTTTTCCGGAACTAACCTTTTGACGAGATGCCGAAGTGCTAGTTCCTGTTTTCTGCTGTTTTTGGTTTCAGAAATCCTAGTAAGGAAATATTCTCGGAATTGGACGAAATCAACGCCCAGCATCTTAGAATTCCACGAAGCTTCCAGAACACCCGAGAGGCACCAGAGGGGAGCCCTGGTGGCCCCACACGTGTGGGCGGCGCGGCCAAGGAGCCAGGCGCGCCGCCCTATTGTGTGGTGGCCCCAGACCCCCTCCGACTCCGCCTCTTCGCCTATTTAAAGCTCCCTGACCTAAATCTTCGAGACCAAAAGCCACGGTATGAGAAACCTTCCAGAGCCGCCGCCATCACGAAGCCAAGATCTGGGGGACAGGAGTCTCTGTTCCGGCACGCTGCCGGGACGGGGAAGTGCCCCCGAAAGGCTTCTCCATCGACACCACCGCCATCTTCATCACCGCTGCTGTCTCCCATGAGGAGGGAGTAGTTCTCCCTCGAGGCTAAGGGTTGTACCGGTAGCTATGTGGTTAATCTCTCTCCTATGTACTTCAATACAATGATCTCATGAGCTGCCTTACATGATTGAGATTCATATGAGTTTTGTATCACTATTAGTCTATGTGCTACTCCTGTGATGTTATTAAAGTAGTCTATTCCTCCTTCACGGTGTAATGGTGACAGTGTGTGCATCGTGTAGTACTTGGCGTAGGTTATGATCATAATCTCTTGTAGGTTATGGAGTTAATTATTACTATGATAGTATTGATGTGATTTATTCCCCCTTCATAGTGTAAAGGTGACAGTGTGTATGCTATGTTAGTACTCGGTTTAAATTGCAAAGATCTATTATGCTCTAAAGGTTACTTAAATATGAATGCCGAATGTTGTGGAGCTTGTTAACTCCGGCATTGAGGGAGCTCTTGTAGCCCTACACAACGAATGGTGTTCATTACCAAACAAGAGTATATGTAGCACAAAGGAAGAGAACTTATTTATTTATGTGATCAATGTTGAGAGTGTCCACTAGTGAAAGTATGATCCCTAGGCCTTGTTTCCAAATACTGCAATCATTGCTTGTTTACTGTTTTACTGCATCTTTACTTCCTGCAATATTACTACCATCAACTGCACGCCAGCAAGCACTTTTCTGGCGCCGTTACTACTGCTCATATTCATTCATACCACTTGTATTTCACTATCTCTTCGCTGAACTAGTGCACCTATACATCTGACAAGTGTATTAGGTGTGTTGGGGAGACAAGAGACTTCTTGTATTGTGATCGCAGGGTTGCTTGAGAGGGATATCTTTGACCTCTTCCTCCCTGAGTTCGATAAACCTTGGGTGATCCACTTAAGGGAAACTTGCTGCTGTTCTACAAACCTCTGCTCTTGGAGGCCCAACACTGTCTACAAGAATAGAAGCACCCGTAGACATCAAGCACTTTTCTGGCGCCGTTGCCGGGGAGGAAAGGTAAAAAGCACTCATACTCCGGTCCCAGGTAACTAAGTACTTTTCTGTTGCCGTTGTGTGTGTGCTCGAAGCTATTTCCTTTAGATCCTGCAATTGCATCTTTTTGTCTCTTGTTTTACACTAGTAAGGCTTAATGGAAGACACCAACAAAATGAGAGATCTTTATGAACTTTATCTTGAATTAGGACATGATGTGTTTGAAGAGAAAATTAAAAAACCCATGGAACTTATGCATGCTAATGGGAATGTTATTAGTATGAATGCTTTGAACACCATTGTTGCTAATGCTATGGAAGAATTTAAGCTTAGGGAGGTCGGTTTTGATGAAAATGATCTCTTTAGTCCTCCGGGTATTGAGGAGAAAGTTTATGTTGATTATGATATGCCTCCTATTTATGATGATTATAATGATAGTGGTCTTTTGGTGCCGCCTACTATGGAGAGTAAATTTTATTATGATTATACTATGCCTCCTACACTTGATGAGAATAATAATGATAGCTACTTTGTTGAATTTGCTCCCACTACAACTAATAAAATTGATTATGCTTATGTGGAGAGTAATGATACTTTTATGCATGTGAATCAGAATGCTTTATGTGATACTTATATTATTGAGTTTGTTCATGATGCCACTGAAAGTTATTATGAGAGAGGGAAACATGGTTATATGCATCTTAATAATATTAAGTTTCCTCTCTTTGTGTTGAGAATCTTGAAGCTACTCGTGTTTTATCTTCCTATGCTTGTTACTTTGCTCTTCATGAACTTGTTTATTTACAAGATTCCTATGCATAGGAAGCATGTTAGACTTAAAAGTGTTTCTAATTTGCTTCTTGATGCTCTCTTTTGCTTCAACTCTTATTTCTTGCGAGTGCATCATTAAAACTGCTGAGCCCATCTTAATGGCTATAAAGAAAGCACTTCTTGGGAGATAACCCATGTTTTATTTTACTACAGTACTTTTGTTTTATATTTGAGTCTTGGAAGTTGTTACTACTGTAGCAACCTCTCCTTATCTTTATTTTATTGCATTGTTGTGTGATACGTCCAATTTGCATCACTATTTTATATCATAATTTGCTGTTATTCATTGATATATTTCATATTTGGACACAATACTTATGTTATTTCATCTATTTTGCATGTTTCATCATTATTGGAGGATCAAGCACCGGAGCCAGGATTCTGCTGGAAAAAGCACCGTCAGAACGCAATATTTTGGAAGATCAACTGTGGAAGGAAATTATACCAAAAATCCTATTTTTCAAGATGACGAAGGAAGCCAGAAGGAGGAGCTGAGAGGGCCCAAGGTGGGGCCAGACCACAGGCTGGCGCGGCCCATGGCCTGGCCGCGCCACCATGTGGTGTGGGGACCCCACAGCCCCTTTCGCCTCCTTTTCTTCGCGAAACCCTTCGTCCCGAAGACCTAAGCCACAGAGGGTACCTCACGAAGGGTTACAGCCGCCTCTGCGGGGCGGAGAACACCAGAGAGAAAAGAGCTCTCCGGCGGGCAGGAATCCATCGGGGAAATTCCCTCCCGGAGGGGGAAATCGACGCCATCATCACCGTCATCGAGCTGGACATCATCTCCATCACCATCATCATCATCTCCACCATCATCACCGCCGTCTCCACCGCAGCACCTCGTCACCGCTGTAGCAATTTGGGTTTGATCTTGATTGTTTGATAGGGGAAACTCTCCCGGTATCTATTCCTACTTGTTGTTGATGCTATTGAGTGAAACCATTGAACCAAGGTTTATGTTCAGATTGTTATTCATCATCATATCACCTCTGATCATGTTCCATATGATGTCTCGTGAGTAGTTCGTTTAGTTCTTGAGGACATGGGTGAAGTCTAAATGTTAGTAGTGAACTATGGTTGAGTAATATTCAATGGTATGATATTTAAGTTGTGGTGTTATTCTTCTAGTGGTGTCATGTGAACGTCGACTACATGACACTTCACCTTTATGGGCCTAGGGGAATGCATCTTGTACTCGTTTGCCGATTGCGGGGTTGCCGGAGTGACAGAAACCTAAACCCCCGTTGGTATATCGATGCAGGAGGGATCGCAGGATCTCAGAGTTTAAGGCTGTGGTTAGATTTATCTTAATTACTTTCTTGTAGTTGCGGATGCTTGCAAGGGGTATAATCACAAGTATGTATTAGTCCTAGGAAGGGCGGTACATTAGCATAGGTTCACCCACACAACACTTATCATAACAATGAAGATTATTTAGCCGTATGTAGCGAAAGCACTAGACTAAAATCCCGTGTGTCCTCGAGAACGTTTGGTCATTATAAGTAAACAAACCGGCTTGTCCTTTGTGCTAAAAAGGATTGGGCCACTCGCTGCAATTGTTACTCTCGCACTTTACTTACTCGTACTTTATTCAACCGTTACATCAAAACCCCCCGAATACTTGTCTCGTGAGCATTTACAAGTGAATCCTTCATCGAAACTGCTTGTCAACACCTTCTGCTCCTCGTTGGGATCGACATTCTTACTTATCGAAAATACTACGATACACCCCCTATACTTGTGGGTCATCAAGACTATTTTCTGGTGCCGTTGCCGGGGAGTGAAGCGCTATTGGTAAGTGGAATTGGTAAGGAAAACCTTTACTGTTTGTGCTGATTTTATTTCTGCTTTTCTGCTATAAGTCATTATGGAGAGATCTTCTCTTCAATTTCTATTTGGGAAATCTACTACTACTGCAACGGTAGTGGATGAGGCGCCAGGTGAGGAAGTGATACCATATAAAATACCTATGAAAATTATTGAACGTGTTATGGATAACCGCTATGAAGGGGATGGAACTGTCCACCCTGGAGATCATTTATTGTTCTTGCATGAATTATGCGGTTTATTCAAGTGTGCAGGTATTGCTATGGATGAAGTGAGGAAGAAACTATTCTCTATATCGCTGTCCTGGTAAGGCGGCGCATTGGTATAAATTCTTGGATAATGGGGATTCTCTTGAATGGAATGATATTGTGCCCCGGTTTTATTCTAAGTTCTATCCTCCAAGTGAAATTCACAAGGATCGGAATCGCATATATAATTTTTGGCCTCATGATGGAGAGAGTATTGCCCAAGCTTGGGGAGATTGAAGTCTTTAATGCTCAAATGCCCCATTCATGAGCTTCCTGGTAATGTTATTATTGATAATTTCTATGCAAGACTTTCTTTTCAAGACAAGACCTTGCTGGATACTTCTTGTTCTGGATCATTTACACGCAACAAAGAAGAGTTTAATAGGGACCTTCTTGATCGGATCCAAGAAAATACTGAAGGTTGGGAGAACGACAAGGATAGAAAATCAGGTATAATTTATGATTATAAATGCATTGAAGCTTTTATGGATACTGATAAATTTCGTAATATGAGTGCTACATATGGCCTTGATTCTCAAGTTGCTGCAAATCTTTATAAAGCTTTTGCCTCTCATTATGAATTGCCTAAGAAGAATTTTGATAAGTATCATGAACCGTATAAAGATAAAATTGATTCATCTATTAATAAATGCTTTGTAGTTGAAACTGCTGATCATGTTATTCCTGAAGCTTATATTGAAAAAACTCCTTTCCCTGCTAAAATGAAGGAGTACTCTGTTATAAATAGTGCGGTTCATAAAAGTGAAATGAAACTGTAGAACACGAAGAACAAATAAAAGTTGAACTCTTTGTTGCAATAATTAAAGATCTTGTGACTGAAAATGTGGAGGATGGTCATATTATTTTCTGTGAAGATGCTTCTAATATTGTTTCACATCCTAATAAACCCAAACAAGTTAGTGTTCCTATGCTATCTGTTAGAATTGGTGATCATTGCTATTATGGTTTATGTGATATTGGTGCAAGTGTTAGTGCTATTCCTTATGAGCTTTACACGGAGATTATGCACGAAATTGATTCTTGTGAACTTGAAGATATTGATGTGGTTATTCAGCTGGCTAATAGAGAAACTATTTCTCCAATTGGTATTGTTCGAGATGTAGAAGTTCTATGTGGTAAGATTAAATATCCTGCTGACTTTTTGGTACTTGGTTCTGCTGCTAGTGATTATTGTCCTATCATTTTTGGTAGACCTTTTCTAAATACTTGTGGAGCTATTATAGATTGCAAGAAAGACAAAATTTTGACTAAATTTGCTGGTGAATCTTATGAGTTTAACTTCTCTAAATTTACCAAAACTCCTTATAAAGCTGATTTGCCTAGTGATGATTTTAAAATGGAGCAGTGTGCATCTATTGTTCTTGTTCCTAATAATCCTTTGCAGCAACATTTGGAGAATAGCGAGAGTGAAGTTTTTAGGAAAGAAAGAGAAGAGCTTGAGGAAATTTTTCTCCGCCAACCTATTCTCAAGCATGATTTACCGGTGGAAGATTTGGGTACAACACCGCCACCAAAGGAAGATCCTGTTTTTGATTTAAAGCCTTTACCTGATAATCTTAAATATGCTCATATTGATGATAAGAAAATATATCCTGTTATTATTAGTTCTAAGCTTTCAGAGATTGAGGAAGAAAGGTTATTGGAAATATTGAAGAAACACCGAGGAGCTATTGGCTACACTCTTGATGATTTGAAGGGGATTTCTCCTTCTATTTGCCAACATGCTATTAATATGGAAGATGATGCAAAGCCTGTTGTTGAACATCAGCGTCGTCTAATTCCGAAGATGAAGGAGGTGGTAAGGAATGAGGTATTAAAACTTCTTGAAGCTGGTATTATATATCCTATTGCTGATAGTAGATGGGTTAGTCCTGTGCATTGCGTTCCCAAGAAAGGAGGAATGACTGTTGTGCCTAATGATAATGATGAGCTCATCCCTCAAAGAGTAGTTGTAGGGTATAGAATGTGCATTGATTTTCGAAAAGTTAATAAAGTTACTAAGAAAGATCATTACCCTTTACCATTTATTGATCAAATGTTAGAAAGATTGTCTAAAAATACTCATTTTTGTTTTCTTGATGGTTATTCTGGGTTTTCACAAATTGCTGTTAAAACTAAAGATCAAGAGAAAACCACTTTTACTTGTCCCTATGGAACTTATGCTTATAGGCGTATGCCTTTTGGTTTATGTAATGCTCCTGCTACTTTTCAAAGATGCATGTCTGCTATTTTTCATGGCTTTTGTGAGAGTATTGTGGAAGTATTCATGGATGATTTTTCCGTCTATGGGAATTCTTTTGATAGTTGCTTGCGAAACCTTGATAAAGTTTTGCAGAGATGTGAAGAAACTAACCTTGTTCTTAATTGGGAGAAATGCCACTTTATGGTTAATGAAGGAATTGTATTGGGACATAAAATTTCTGAGAAAGGTATTGAAGTTGATAGAGCTAAAGTTGAAGCAATTGAGAAGATGCCCTATCCGAGGGATGTTAAAGGTATTCGTAGTGTTCTTGGTCATGCTGGGTTTTATAGGAGATTTATTAAAGATTTCTCCAAGATTTCAAAGCCTCTTACTAATCTTCTTCAAAAAGACGTACCTTTTGTTTTTGATGATGATTGTAAGGAAGCTTTTGAAACTATAAAGAAAGCCTTAACAACTGCTCCTGTAGTTGAACCTCCTGATTGGAATTTGCCTTTTGAAATTATGTGTGATGCTAGTGATTTTGCTGTAGGCGCTGTTCTTGGACAGCGAGTAGATAAAAAACTGAATGTTATTCATTATGCTAGTAAAACTCTTGATGCTGCTCAAAGAAATTATGCTACAACTGAAAAAGAATTATTAGCTGTAGTCTTTGCTTGTGATAAATTTAGATCTTATATTGTTGATTCAAAAGTTACGATTCATACTGATCATGCTGCAATTAGATACCTTATGACAAAGAAAGATGCTAAGCCGAGGCTTATTAGGTGGGTACTTCTTTTGCAAGAATTTGATTTACATATTGTAGATAGGAAAGGTGCTGATAATCCTGTCGCTGATAATTTGTCTAGATTGGAAAATATTGCTTATGATCCTGTTCCTGTTAATGATAGTTTTCCAAATGAACAATTGGCTGTAATAAAGGTGAGATCGCGAGACATTCCTTGGTATGCTGATTATGCTAACTTTATTGTTTCCAAGTACTTGCCTCCAACCTTTTCAGCTCAGCAAAGGAGGAAATTCTTTTATGACTTGAGGCATTATTTCTGGGATGACCCACACTTATATAAAGAAGGAGTGGATGGTATTCTGCGAATGTGTGTTCCCGAATATGAACAACAAGAGATATTAAGTAAATGTCATGGTAGTGCTTATGGAGGACATCACGCCGGAGAAAGAACCGCGCAAAAGGTTCTACAATCAGGTTTTTATTGGCCAACTCTCTTCAAGGATGCGAGAAAGTTTATTTTATCTTGTAATGAATGCCAAAGAGTTGGTAATATCTCCAGACGTAATGAAATGCCTATGAATTATACTCTTGTTATTGAACCATTTGATTGTTGGGGATTCGACTTCATGGGGCCTTTTCCGTCCTCAGAAGGTAATACTCATATACTTGTTGCTGTTGATTATGTTACTAAATGGGTGGAAGCCATACCTACAAAAAGTGCTGATGGTGAGACCTCTTTAAGAATGCTTTTAGACATTATTTTTCCTAGATTTGGAGTGCCTAGATATATTATGACTGATGGAGGTTCTCATTTTATTCATGGAGGTTTTAGAAAAACTCTTGCTAGGTATGGTATTAATCATAGAATTGCTTCCGCTTATCATCCTCAAACTAGTGGTCAAGTAGAATTATCAAATAGAGAGATTAAATCTATTTTGGGAAAGACCGTTAATAAAACTAGAAAGAATTGGGCTAGTAAATTGAAGGATGCACTATGGGCTTATAGAACTGCTTATAAAAATCCCATGGGAATGTCACCTTATAAAATGGTTTACGGAAAAGCTTGTCATTTACCTTTAGAACTAGAGCACAAAGCTTATTGGGCTGTTAGAGAACTAAATAAAGATCCTAAACTAGCTGGTGATAAGAGGTTGTTGCAATTAAGTTCTCTAGATGAATGGAGAAGTGAAGCTTATGAAAATGCTAAACTCTTTAAAGAGAAAGTTAAGAAATGGCATGATAGGAGGATCATCAAAAGAGAATTTAATGTTGGGGATAAAGTCCTATTGTATCGGTCTCGTCTCAGACTCTTTGCAGGGAAATTACTCTCGAAATGGGAAGGACCATATGTTGTTGAGGAGGTATATCGTTCAGGAGCAATTAAAATTAGCTCTCTCCAAGGCAATGCTACGCAAGTGGTGAATGGACAAAGACTCAAGCATTATATCTCGGGTGATTCTTATAATGTTGATGTTGATATTATTCAAGTGGAAACACCGGAGGCTTTCATCAAAGGACAAATTGACAGTCCGCCAGAACTCGACTTTGGATAGGTAACAGTACTGGTAATTAAAAGTTCGCAATTTACTTTCCGAACAATATTTTTGCTGTTTTTGGAAAATATGAAAAATTACGAGTTCGAAACGGAGTGGAAAGGACGCACGAGGGCGTGCCACCATAGGCCGGCGCGGCCTGACCTGGTCCCGCGCCGACCTATGGTCTGGCCGCCTCGTCGCCCCTTTCCGACTCTGGTTCGATCTGGTACTTTCCGTTTGTCGTGAAAATTTTTGCTATATAATCCCCCGGATCCCTGGAGGTCCGTATATCGTTTTCTCGATGTGTTTTGTTTCGAGCTGTTTCTGCCAGGATCTGTTTTCGGTCTAGAAGCACCATGGCCTCCAACAACAAGGGCAAGGGGCTTTCGGAGGAAGAAGTGAAGAGGGTGCCATCAAGACAAGAGCAGCAAGCCGTTGGGAGCAAGCAAATCTTGGTGGGATCTGTTGACACTCGACGTTCTTTTTCTCATAACTTGCAGGGACCTTTACCACCCGCTCTTAGCCTCGACTCCTTCCCTGTGTTGGAAGAAGCTCTACGGACTACCGATGAGTTTTGTGATCAATATCGGGCTCTAAGAAGAGAAGTGGAGATACTCCAGGAGGAGAATTGCCGTCTCCGAAGAATGCTGGAATACCACTCGATTCACATCACAAGGTCATCATTGCCAACTTCAGATAACAATGAATCTCTTCGAGTCTTAGTGCAGAATTGCCAAGCTGAGAAACCAGTGAAGGAGATCTGTAAGAAGCGCGGGAGGAGTTCATCACCATCATCGCCAAAGGAGTAATTCATCATCGGTATTGGCATCCCCTTGGTTTGTTCCAAGCTTGGGGGAGTGCCGCGGTATCACATCATCACTATCTTTTACTTTTTACTGTCAAGTAGTGTCATGTCATGAGTAGGGAAGTTATCATATAAGATGGGTTGCAGTTTGGAAGTATCTCTCCTTTAGTTGGTTATCTATGTATCCCTTGGTGTGAGTTATCGTTATGAAATATTAATGAGAAGTCTTATCATTTACATATTGCACACCTTATTTTAGTTTGCAATTTCTACTATATGATTGATCTTGATTTTAGTATTGGTACCACTTTGGGAGCATTGAGTAAATCTATTTGATTTTGGCAAACTTAGCAATGGTCAATAGCAACAACACTTTGAGTTCAAGAAGAATAGAGGAAATACATGTAGAAGATGTTATTATCTTTCTTATCAGTTCTTAGCTTAGTATTCTGAAGTTAAAACTGTTTGTACTTACAAGGAAGATGCATGATTGTTTCTATCACATGTATATTTGTTTGTTTCCTTCAACTCTTATGCTTGCTAATTAGCCTTGCTAGCCAAAAACTTGTACTGAGAGGGAATACTTCTCGTGCGTCCAAGCCTTAGCCCGAACCTATGTCATTTGTGTCCACCATACCTACCTACTACATGGTATTTTCTGCCATTCCAAGTAAATACTTCGTGTGCTACCTTTAAACAATTCAAAACTTATTATCTCTTATTTGTGTCAATGTTTTATAGCTCATGAGGAAGTATGTGGTGTTTTATCTTTCAATCTTGTTGGGCAACTTTCACCAATGGACTAGTGGCTTCATCCGCTTATCCAATAATTTTGCAAAAAGAGCTGGCAATGGGATTCCCAATCCCAAATTAATTAAACTAAATAGACACTCCTCCATGGTATGTGATTGATGGACGGCACCCGAAGGATTCGGTTAGCCATGGCTTGTGTAAGCAAAGGTTGGGGGGAGTGTCATCATCATAATAAAACCAAGATAAAAAGGCACTCTTTCATGGTATGAGATTGTTGGCAGGCACCCGAGGATTCGGTTAGCCATGGTTTGTGAAAGAAAGGTTGGAAGGAGTGCCACACAAAATAAAAATAAAATGGGAGCCGCTCGTTGAAGGTTTGTCTGGCAAGGGGGTTAGAGTACCCGCTACCAGTCGTTGACAACAACAAACACCTCTCAAAATGTTACTTTTATTATCTCTATATGATTTCAAAACTGAAAAAGCTCTAGCACATGATTTAATCACTGCTTCCCTCTGCGAAGGGCCTGTCTTTTACTTTATGTTGAGTCAGTAAACCTATTTCCCTCCATCTCAAGCAAGAGTAGTTGTGATCAAACCATTATATTGTGATTTGCTTCATCATGTCCTTTATTCTTCCTTGTTTAGTACAAGTTTTATCTGAATGAATATAGCTTTGCAAGTTATCAATGATCATGAGGACCATTATGATTGAGTATGCAAGTTGTGCCTTATAAACTTTAACATGAGAGCGCTGCTCAATAAGATAAGTATAATCTGTTAATTGTTCTCTGACCAAAAACGAAGTTTGCCATCACCAACTATGATTTCTTATGCACCTTTATTTGTGATTACCTTATACTTGTTTCAAGTTGAACTATATGAGGAAGTTGTTTACTAGAATGTCTTGTGTGAATGAATATGATGCTTCTTGTCCGTATTTTATTTATCAACTCTTCACTCCATAAACATGTGGTCCTGTTTATCGAGTTCGCCGCTTGGGGACAAGCGAAGTCTAAGCTTGGGGGGAGTTGATACGTCCAATTTGCATCACTATTTTATATCATAATTTGCTGTTATTCATTGATATATTTCATATTTGGACACAATACTTATGTTATTTCATCTATTTTGCATGTTTCATCATTATTGGAGGATCAAGCACCGGAGCCAGGATTCTGCTGGAAAAAGCACCATCAGAACGCAATATTTCGAAAGATCAACTGTGGAAGGAAATTATACCAAAAATCCTATTTTTCAAGATGACGAAGGAAGCCAGAAGGAGGAGCTGAGAGGGCCCAAGGTGGGGCCAGACCACAGGCTGGCGCGGCCCATGGCCTGGCCGCGCCACCATGTGGTGTGGGGGCCCCACAGCCCCTTTCGCCTCCTTTTCTTCGCGAAACCCTTCGTCCCGAAGACCTAAGCCACAGAGGGTACCTCACGAAGGGTTACAGCCGCCTCTGCGGGGCGGAGAACACCAGAGAGAAAAGAGCTCTCCGGCGGGCAGGAATCCGCCGGGGAAATTCCCTCCCGGAAGGGGAAATCGACGCCATCGTCACCGTCATCGAGCTGGACATCATCTCCATCACCATCATCATCATCTCCACCATCATCACCGCCGTCTCCACTGCAGCACCTCGTCACCGCTGTAGCAATTTGGGTTTGATCTTGATTGTTTGATAGGGGAAACTCTCCCGGTATCTATTCCTACTTGTTGTTGATGCTATTGAGTGAAACCATTGAACCAAGGTTTATGTTCAGATTGTTATTCATCATCATATCACCTCTGATCATGTTCCATATGATGTCTCGTGAGTAGTTCGTTTAGTTCTTGAGGACATGGGTGAAGTCTAAATGTTAGTAGTGAACTATGGTTGAGTAATATTCAATGGTATGATATTTAAGTTGTGGTGTTATTCTTCTAGTGGTGTCATGTGAACGTCGACTACATGACACTTCACCTTTATGGGCCTAGGGGAATGCATCTTGTACTCGTTTGCCGATTGCGGGGTTGCCGGAGTGACAGAAACCTAAACCCCCGTTGGTATATCGATGCAGGAGGGATCGCAGGATCTCAGAGTTTAAGGCTGTGGTTAGATTTATCTTAATTACTTTCTTGTAGTTGCGGATGCTTGCAAGGGGTATAATCACAAGTATGTATTAGTCCTAGGAAGGGCGGTACATTAGCATAGGTTCACCCACACAACACTTATCATAACAATGAAGATTATTTAGCCGTATGTAGCGAAAGCACTAGACTAAAATCCCGTGTGTCCTCGAGAACGTTTGGTCATTATAAGTAAACAAACCGGCTTGTCCTTTGTGCTAAAAAGGATTGGGCCACTCGCTGCAATTGTTACTCTCGCACTTTACTTACTCGTACTTTATTCAACTGTTACATCAAAACCCCCTGAATACTTGTCTGTGAGCATTTACAGTGAATCCTTCATTGAAACTGCTTGTCAACACCTTCTGCTCCTCGTTGGGATCGACATTCTTACTTATCGAAAATACTACGATACACCCCCTATACTTGTGGGTCATCATTGTGCCAAGTAAAGTCTTTGATAGCAAGGTTGATACTAGATTTGGATTACTGCGCAGAAACAGATTTCTCTCTGTCACGAATTTAGGCAGGGTTCTCTGTAGGTAACTCAGAAAAATCTGCCAATTTACGTGCATGATCCTCAGATATGTACGCAACTTTCATTCAATTTGAGCATTTTCATCTGAGCAAGTCCAGTGCCTCAAAAAAAATTCGTCTTTACGGACTGTTCTGTTTTGACAGATTCTGCCTTTTATTTCGCATTGCCTCTTTTGCTGTGTTGGATGGATTTCTTTGTTCCATTGACTTCCAGTAGCTTTGGGCAATGTCCAGAAGTGTTAAGAATGATTGTGTCACCTCTGAACATGTGAAATTTTTGATTATGCACTAACCCTCTAATGAGTTTGTTTCGAGTTTGGTGTGGAGGAAGTTTTCAAGGGTCAAGAGAGGAGGATGATATACTATGATCAAGAAGAGTGAAAAGTCTAAGCTTGGGGATGCCCCGTGGTTCATCCCTGAATATTTGAAGAAGACCCAAGCATCTAAGCTTGGGGATGCCCAAGGCATCCCCTTCTTCATCGACAACTTATCAGGTTTCTTCTCTTGAAACTATATTTTTATTCGGTCACATCTTATGTACTTTACTTGGAACGTCTGTTTGCTTTTGTTTTTGTTTTGTTTGAATAAATTCATGCTTGTGTGGGAGAGAAACACGCTCCGCTTTTTCATATGAACACATGTGTTCTTAGTTCTATCTTTAATGTTCATGGCGGAGTTGAAAACCGTTTCGTTAATTGCTATTTGGTTGGAAACAGGAAATGCTTCATGTGGTAATTGGTATAATGTCTTGAATAATTTGATACTTGGCAATTGTTGTGCTCATATAGATCATGTTTAAGCTCTTGCATCATGTACTTTGCACCTATTAATGAAGAACTACATAGAGCTTGTTAAAATTTGGTTTGCATGATTGGTTTCTCTAGAGTCTAGATATTTTCTGGTTGAGGTGTTTGAACAACAAGGAGACGATGTAAAGTCTTATAATGCTTACAATATGTTCATATGTGAGTCTTGCTGCACCGTTTTATACTTGAGTTTGCTTCAAACAACCTTGCTAGCCTAGCCTTGTATTGAGAAGGAATTCTTCTCGTGCATCCAAATCCTTGAGCCAAAAACTATGCCATTTGTGTCCACCATACCTACCTACCACATGGTATTTCTCTGCCATTCCAAAGTAAATTACTTGATTGCTACCTTTAAAATTCTATTCTTTGCCTTTACAATACATAGCTCATGGGAAAATAGCCTTAAAAACTATTGTGGTATTGAATATGTTGCTAGGTATCTTATTTCTTATAAGTTGCTTGTTGAGCGGTAACGATGTTTCTGGGGACGCCATCAACTTTTACACCTTTGTTGAATATCATGTGAGTTGCTATGCATGTTCGTCTTGTCTGAAGTAAGGGCGATTTTCATGATCAAATGGTTTGAGTATGCATATTGTTAGAGAAGAACATTGGGCCGCTAACTAAAGCCATGAATCATGGTGGAAGTTTCAGTTTGGAGCCAGGCGCGCCGCCCTGTTGTGTGGTGGCCCCAGACCCCCTCCGACTCCGCCTCTTCGCCTATTTAAAGCTCCCTGACACAAATCTTCGAGACGAAAAGCCACGGTACGAGAAACCTTCCAGAGCCACCGCCATCGCGAAGCCAAGATCTGGGGACAGGAGTCCCTGTTCCGGCACGCTGCCGGGACGGGGAAGTGCCCCCGGAAGGCTTCTCCATCGACACCACCGCCATCTTCATCACCGCTGCTGTCTCCCATGAGGAGGGAGTAGTTCTCCCTCGAGGCTAAGGGCTGTACCGGTAGCTATGTGGTTAATCTCTCTCCTATGTACTTCAATACAATGATCTCATGAGCTGCCTTACATGATTGAGATTCATATGAGTTTTGTATCACTATTTGTCTATGTGCTACTCTTGTGATGTTATTAAAGTAGTCTATTCCTCCTTCATGGTGTAATGGTGACAGTGTGTGCATCATGTAGTACTTGGCGTAGGTTATGATCATAATCTCTTGTAGGTTATGGAGTGATCATAATCTCTTGTAGGTTATGGAGTTAATTATTACTATGATAGTATTGATGTGATTTATTCCCCCTTCATAGTGTAAAGGTGACAGTGTGTATGCTATGTTAGTACTCGGTTTAAATTGCAAAGATTTATTATGCTCTAAAGGTTACTTAAATATGAATGCCGAATGTTGTGGAGCTTGTTAACTCCGGCATTGAGGGAGCTCTTGTAGCCCTACACAACGAATGGTGTTCATTACCAAACAAGAGTATATGTAGCACAAAGGAAGAGAACTTATTTATTTATGCGATCAATGTTGAGAGTGTCCACTAGTGAAAGTATGATCCCTAGGCCTTGTTTCCAAATACTGCAATCATCGCTTGTTTACTGTTTTACTGCATCTTTACTTCCTGCAATATTACTACCATCAACTGCACGCCAGCAAGCACTTTTCTGGCGCCGTTACTACTGCTCATATTCATTCATACCACTTGTATTTCACTATCTCTTCGCCGAACTAGTGCACCTATACATCTGACAAGTGTATTAGGTGTGTTGGGGACACAAGAGACTTCTTGTATTGTGATCGCAGGGTTGCTTGAGAGGGATATCTTTGACCTCTTCCTCCCTGAGTTCGATAAACCTTGGGTGATCCACTTAAGGGAAACTTGCTGCTGTTCTACAAACCTCTGCTCTTGGAGGCCCAACACTGTCTACAAGAATAGAAGCACCCGTAGACATCAGCCTCTTCGCCTATTTAAAGGTCCCTAACCTAAATCTTCGATACGAAAAAGCCACGGTACGAGAAACCTTCCAGAGCCGCCGCCATCGCGAAGCCAAGATCTGGGGGTCAGAAGTCTCTGTTCCGGCACACCGCCGGGATGGGGAAGTGCCCCCGGAAGGCATCTCCATCAACACCACCGCCATCTTCATCAACGCTGCTGTCTCCTATGATGAGGAGGGAGTAGTTCTCCCTCGAGGCTAAGGGCTGTACCGGTAGCTATGTGGTTAATCTCTCTCTCATGTACCCCAATACAATGATCTCATGAATTGCCTTGCATAATTGAGATCCATATGATGAGCATTGTATCACTATTAGTCTATGTGCTACTCTTGTGATGTTATTAAAGTATTATATTCCTCCTTCACGGTGTAATGGTGACAGTGTGTGCATCGTGTAGTACTTGGCGTAGGTTATGATCATAATCTCTTGTAGGTTATGGAGTTAATTATTACTATGATAGTATTGATGTGATTTATTCCCCCTTCATAGTGTAAAGGTGACAGTGTGTATGCTATGTTAGTACTCGGTTTAAATTGCAAAGATCTATTATGCTCTAAAGGTTACTTAAATATGAATGCCGAATGTTGTGGAGCTTGTTAACTCCGGCATTGAGGTGCTCTTGTAGCCCTATGATGTCTACGGGTGCTTCTATTCTTGTAGACAGTGTTGGGCCTCCAAGAGCAGAGGTTTGTAGAACAGCAGCAAGTTTCCCTTAAGTGGATCACCCAAGGTTTATCGAACTCAGGGAGGAAGAGGTCAAAGATATCCCTCTCATGCAACCCTGCAACCACAAAGCAAGAAGTCTCTTGTGTCCCCAACACACCTAATAGGTGCACTAGTTCGGCGAAGAGATAGTGAAATACAAGTGGTATGAATGAATATGAGCAGTAGTAACGGCGCCAGAAAAGTGCTTGCTGGCGTGCAGTTGATGGTAGTAATATTGCAGGAAGTAAAGATGCAGTAAAACAGTAAACAAGCAGTATTTAGGAACAAGGCCTAGGGATCATACTTTCACTAGTGGACACTCTCAACATTGATCACATAACAGAATAAATAGATAGATGCTAGACTCTACACCCTCTTGTTGGATGATGAACACCACTAACTGTGTAGGATTACACGAACCCTCAATGCCGGAGTTAACAAGCTCCACAATATTCAATGTTCATATTTAAATAACCTTAGAGTGCATAACAGATCAACATAACCAAACCAAGTACTAACATAGCATGCACACTGTCACCTTCACACTACGAAAGGAGGAATAGATCACATCAATACTATCATAGCAATAGTTAACTTCATAATCTACAAGAGATCACAATCATAGCCTACGCCAAGTACTACACGATGCACACACTGTCACCATTACACCGTGCAGGAGGAATAAACTACTTTAATAACATCACTAGAGTAGCACATAGATAAATTGTGATACAAAACACATTGCAATCATAAAAGGATATAAATAAGCACTTCACTATGCCATTCATACAGTGAATAAGTATTCTGTGAAATATAGCCTAAGAGACCCACACGGTGCACACACTGTCACCTTTACACACGTGGGACAAGGAGTCTCCGGAGATCACATAAGTAAAACCCACTTGACTAGCATAATGACATCTAGATTACAAGCATCATCATATGAATCTCAATCATGTAAGACAGCTCATGAGATTATTGTATTGAAGTACATAGGAGAGAGATGAACCACATAGCTACCGGTACAGCCCCGAGCCTCGATGGAGAACTACTCCCTCCTCATGGGAGACAGCAGCGGTGATGAAGATGGCGGTGGTGTCGATGGAGAAGCCTTCCGGGGGCACTTCCCCGTCCCGGCGGCGTGTCGGAACAGAGACTCCTATCCCCCAGATCTTGGCTTCGCGATGGCGGCGGCTCTGGAAGGTTTCTCGTACCGTGGCTTTTCCGTATCGAGGTTTTAGGTCAGGGACCTTTAAATAGGCGAAGAGGCGGAGTCGGAGGGCTGACGGGGTGGTGACACAACAGGGGGGCGCGGCCCACACCCTGGCCGCGCCGCCCTATCATCTGGGCCCACCAGGGCTCCCCTCTGGTGGCTCTCGGGTGTTCTGGAAGCTTCGTGGAAAAATAGGATGCTGGGCATTGATTTCGTCCGATTCCGAGAATATTTCCTTACTCGGATTTCGGACACCAAAAACAGCAGAAACAAAGAATCGGCCCGTCGGCATCTCGTCAATACGTTAGTTCCGGAAAACGCATAAATATGACATAAAGTATGCATAAAACATGTAGATATCATCAATAATGTGGCATGGAACATAAGAAATTATCGATACGTCGGAGACGTATCATTAGTTCCTGCTCGTCCCGAGCAGGTAAACGATAACAAAGATAATTTCTGGAGTGACATGCCATCATAACCTTGATCATACTATTGTAAGCATATGTAATGAATGCAGCGATCAAAACAATGGTAATGACATGAGTAAACAAAATGAATCATAAAGCAAAGACTTTTCATGAATAGTACTTCAAGACAAACATCAATAAGTCTTGCATAAGAGTTAACTCATAAAGCAATAAATCAAAGTAAAGGTATTGAAGCAACACAAAGGAAGATTAAGTTTCAGCGGTTGCTTTCAACTTATAACATGTATATCTCATGGATAGTGTCAACATAGAGTAATATAACAAATGCAATATGCAAGTATGTAGGAATCAATGCACAGTTCACACAAGTGTTTGCTTCTTGAGGTGGAGAGAAATAGGTGAACTGACTCAACATAAAAGTAAAAGAAAGGTCCTTCAAAGAGGAAAGCATCGATTGCTATATTTGTGCTAGAGCTTTGGTTTTGAAAACATAAAGAGAGCATAAAAGTAAAATTTTGAGAGGTGTTTGTTGTTGTCAACGAATGGTAGTGGGCACTCTAACCCCCTTGCCAGACAAACCTTCAAAGAGCGGCTCCCATGAAGGACGTTATCTCTACCAGCAAGGTAGATCATCCCTCTTCTCTTTTGTTTACACATGTATTTTAGTTTTATTTATGGATGACACTCCTCCCAACCTTTTGCTTACACAAGCCATGGCTAACCGAATCCTCGGGTGCCTTCCAACATTCACATACCATGAAGGAGTGTCTATTTGCAAAATTAAGTTGCTTTCTGATGAATCAGAGCAAAACATGTGAAGAGAATTATTAATGAAGGTTGATTAATTGGGGGCTGGGAACCCCGCGCCAGCTCTTTTTGCAAAATTATTGGATAAGCGGATGAAGCCACTAGTCCATTGGTGAAAGTTGCCCAACAAGAATGAAAGATAAACACCACATACTTCCTCATGAGCTATAAAACATTGACACAAATCAGAGGTGATAAATTTTGAATTATTTAAAGGTAGCACTCAAGCAATTTACTTTGGAATGGCGGAGAAATACCATGTAGTAGGTAGGTATGGTGGACACAAATGGCATAGTGGTTGGCTCAAGGATTTTGGATGCATGAGAAGTATTCCCTCTCGATACAAGGTTTAGGCTAGCAAAGTTATTTGAAACAAACACAAGGATGAACCGGTGCAGCAAAACTTACATAAAAGACATATTGTAAACATTATAAGACTCTACACCGTCTTCCTTGTTGTTCAAACTCTTTACTAGAAATTATCTAGACCTTAGAGAGACCAATTATGCAAACCAAATTTTAGCAAGCTCTATGTATTTCTTCATTAATGGGTGCAAAGTATATGATGCAAGAGCTTAAACATGAGCACAACAATTGCCAAGTATCAAATTATTCAAGACATTTTACCAATTACTACATGTAGCATTTTCCGTTTCCAACCATATAACAATTAACGAAACAGTTTCAACCTTCGCCATGAACATTAAAAGCTAAGAACACATGTGTTCATATGAACCAGCGGAGCGTGTCTCTCTCCCACACAAGGATGAACTTATTCAAACATAAACAAAAACAAACACAAACAGACGCTCCAAGTAAATTACATAAGATGTGACTGAATAAAAATATAGTTTCAAGAGAAGGAACCTGATAATTTTGTCGATGAAGAAGGGGATGCCTTGGGCATCCCCAAGCTTAGACGCTTGAGTCTTCTTGAAATATGCAGGGGTGAACCACCGGGGCATCCCCAAGCTTAGAGCTTTCACTCTTCTTGATCATAGTATATCATCCTCCTCTCTTGACCCTTGAAAACTTCCTCCACACCAAACTCGAAACAAACTCATTAGAGGGTTAGTGCATAATCAAAAATTCACATGTTCAGAGGTGACACAACCATTCTTAACACTTATGGACATTGCTCAAAGCTACTGGAAGGTAATGGAACAAAGAAATCCATCCAACACAGCAAAAGAGGCAATACGAAATAAAAGGCAGAATCTGTCAAAACAGAACAGTCCATAAAGACGAATTTTAAAGTGGCACCAGACTTGCTCAAATGAAAAAGCTCAAATTGAATGAAAGTTGCGTACATATCTGAGGATCACGCACGTAAATTGGCAGATTTTTCTGAGTTACCTACAGAGAATTCTGCCCAGATTTGTGACAGACAGAAATCTGTTTCTGCGCAGTAATCCAAATCTAGTATCAACCTTGCTATCAAAGACTTTACTTGGCACAACAATGCAATAAAATAAGATAAGGAGAGGTTGCTACAGTAGTAACAACTTCCAAGACTCAAATACAAAATAAAAGTACTGTAGCAAAATAAACACATGGGTTATCTCCCAAGAAGTTCTTTCTTTATAGCCATTAAGATGGGCTCAACAGTTTTAATGATGCAATCGCAAGAAATAGTATTTGAAGCAAAAGAGATCATCAAGAGGCAAATTCAAAAAAAAATTAAGTCTAACATGCTTCCTATGCATAGGAATCTTGTACATAAACAAGTTCATGAAAAGCAAAGTAACAAGCATAGGAAGATAAAACCAGTGTAACTTCAAAAATTTCAGCACATAGAGAGGTGTTTTAGTAACATGAAAATTTCTACAACCATATTTTCCTCTCTCATAATAATATCCAGTGGCATCATGAGCAAACTTAATAATATAACTATCACATAAAGCATTCTTATCATGAGTCTCATGCATAAAATTATTACTCTCCACATAAGCATAATCAATTTTATTAGTTGTAGTGGGAGCAAATTCAACAAAGTAGCTATCATTATTATTCTCATCATCAAATATAGGAGGCATATTGTAATCATAATCAAATTTATCCTCCATAACAGGCGGTACTAAAAGACCAATATCATTATAATCATCATAAATAGGAGGCAAAGTATCATCAAAGTAAATTTTCTCTTCAATGCTTGGGGGACTAAAAATATCATGCTCATCAAAGCCAGCTTCCCCAAGCTTAGAATTTTCCATATCATTAGCAACAATGGTGTTCAAAGCGTTCATACTAATATGTTCCATAGGTTTTTAAATTTTCGCATCAAACCATCCATGTCTTAAATCAGGAAATAGAATAAGAAGCTCATTGTTGTCCATTATGCCTAACTAGTGTAAACAAGAAACTAAAAGATGCAATTGCAGGATCTAAAGGAAATAGCTTCGAGCGCACACACAACGGCAACAGAAAAGTACTTAGTACCTGGGACCGGAGTATGAATGCCTTTTACCTTTCCTCCCCGGCAACGGCGCCAGAAAAGTGCTTGATGTCTACGGGTGCTTCTATTCTTGTAGACAGTGTTGGGCCTCCAAGAGCAGAGGTTTGTAGAACAGCAGCAAGTTTCCCTTAAGTGGATCACCCAAGGTTTATCGAACTCAGGGAGGAAGAGGTCAAAGATATCCCTCTCATGCAACCCTGCAACCACAAAGCAAGAAGTCTCTTGTGTCCCCAACACACCTAATAGGTGCACTAGTTCGGCGAAGAGATAGTGAAATACAAGTGGTATGAATGAATATGAGCAGTAGTAACGGCGCTTAAAAGTGCTTGTCAAGTGCGATTGATGGTAGTAATATTGCAGGAAGTAAAGATGCAGTAAAACAGTAAACAAGCAGTATTTAGGAACAAGGCCTAGGGATCATACTTTCACTAGTGGACACTCTCAACATTGATCACATAACAGAATAAATAGATAGATGCTAGACTCTACACCCTCTTGTTGGATGATGAACACCACTAACTGTGTAGGATTACACGAACCCTCAATGCCGGAGTTAACAAGCTCCACAATATTCAATGTTCATATTTAAATAACCTTAGAGTGCATAACAGATCAACATAACCAAACCAAGTACTAACATAGCATGCACACTGTCACCTTCACACTACGAAAGGAGGAATAGATCACATCAATACTATCATAGCAATAGTTAACTTCATAATCTACAAGAGATCACAATCATAGCCTACGCCAAGTACTACACGATGCACACACTGTCACCATTACACCGTGCAGGAGGAATAAACTACTTTAATAACATCACTAGAGTAGCACATAGATAAATTGTGATACAAAACACATTGCAATCATAAAAGGATATAAATAAGCACTTCACTATGCCATTCATACAGTGAATAAGTATTCTGTGAAATATAGCCTAAGAGACCCACACGGTGCACACACTGTCACCTTTACACACGTGGGACAAGGAGTCTCCGGAGATCACATAAGTAAAACCCACTTGACTAGCATAATGACATCTAGATTACAAGCATCATCATATGAATCTCAATCATGTAAGACAGCTCATGAGATTATTGTATTGAAGTACATAGGAGAGAGATGAACCACATAGCTACCGGTACAGCCCCGAGCCTCGATGGAGAACTACTCCCTCCTCATGGGAGACAGCAGCGGTGATGAAGATGGCGGTGGTGTCGATGGAGAAGCCTTCCGGGGGCACTTCCCCGTCCCGGCGGCGTGTCGGAACAGAGACTCCTATCCCCCAGATCTTGGCTTCGCGATGGCGGCGGCTCTGGAAGGTTTCTCGTACCGTGGCTTTTCCGTATCGAGGTTTTAGGTCAGGGACCTTTAAATAGGCGAAGAGGCGGAGTCGGAGGGCTGACGGGGTGGTGACACAACAGGGGGGCGCGGCCCACACCCTGGCCGCGCCGCCTATCATCATCCGGGCCCACCAGGGCTCCCCTCCGGTGGCTCTCGGGTGTTCGAAGCTTCGTGGAAAAATAGGATGTCGGGCATTGATTTCGTCCGATTCCGAGAATATTTCCTTACTAGGATTTCTGGAACCAAAAACAGCAGAAACAAAGAATCGCCCTTCGGCATCTCGTCAATACGTTAGTTCCGGAAAACGCATAAATATGACATAAAGTATGCATAAAACATGTAGATATCATCAATAATGTGGCATGGAACATAAGAAATTATCGATACGTCGGAGACGTATCACCCTACACAACGAATGGTGTTCATTATCAAACAAGAGTATATGTACCACAAAGGAAGAGAACTTATTTATTATGTGATCAATGTTGAGAGTGTCCACTAGTGAAAGTATGATCCCTAGGCCTTGTTTCCAAATACTGCAATCATCGCTTGTTTACTGTTTTACTGCATCTTTACTTCCTGCAATATTACTACCATCAATCGCACGCTGCAAGCACTTTTCTGGCGCCGTTACTACTGCTCATATTCATTCATACCACTTGTATTTCACTATCTCTTCGCCGAACTAGTGCACCTATACACCTGACAAGTGTATTAGGTGTGTTGGGGACACAAAAGACTTCTTGTATCGTGATTGCAGGGTTGCTTGAGAGGAATATCTTTGACCTCTTCCTCCCTGAGTTCGATAAACCTTGGGTGATCCACTTAAGGGAAACTTGCTGCTGTTCTACAAACCTCTGCTCTTGGAGGCCCAACACTGTCTACAAGAATAGAAGCACCCTTGGACATCACAAACCTCCGTCCCAATTTAGCCCGTAGCCACCCAATTGTTCGCCGGAGCTCCGCCAGCACCACCGCAAGCTCGCCGACGATTGGAGCCACCCCAGGAGCTGCCGCCGGTACCAGGAGCCTCGCCGTCTTCTTTTTTTTGAAGGTGAAACAGTGGGAGAACCCACTGCAATTTTTATATTAACATAGTTTATATCATTACATGAAAGAGGGAGAGCCTCTTTAAAAGAAAACAGAAAAACAAAACTAGTCTAAATATGATATTGGAGCCATTCTTTAAAAGTATCTGCATGCTTCTTCTTCATTCTGTAAGTGAGCAACTTTGCTTCTTGGAAGAAGATAATTTTCCAAGTTTCAAAACTTGGCGCTCGCCGTCTTCTTCCACGTCGATCGCCGCCAAACCCGACCATCACCGGCCACCGGTGAGCCCTCCGACCCCCTAGGTTCGCCACCATTAGGGTTTGAGCTCGCCGTCGACGACGAGCCTCGGCCGTTCGATCGTGTTCTAATCCTACGGTCCATCTCTCGCGTACAGTTTCGGCGTGTTAAGTGACGCTGACAGTGGGACCCACTGTTAGGCCGCCCGCGTGTGCGAGACACACTGCTGGGCTGGCCCGTTTCTCTTTTTCTCTGGCCCGTTAGCATTTCCCGCCTAGCCCACGAATTCAAATTTGATTTAATTCATTTAACCTAAATTCCAATACTGGTGCCCTGTTCAAAATTGAATAAAAACAAATATACTAAGCCAATTTGAATGATTCAAAGTTTGTGTGAAAGTAGATAAAAATATCTATCCAACCCCACTGGTCTCAACCCTTGATTTATTACAGAACAATGGCAATAAAAATAACAAGGTAGTACCTTTGCCAAATTCAAACATTTTTATAAAATCAACCATAAATGATTTTGAGGTGATTCCACCTCTCATAATTCACATTTCAAATACTCTATTTGAATATGTAAAAATATGACATGGTTGCTTCATATGATCATAGGCTAGATTCAAATAATGGCAATGTGGCTATTTCTAGCCCATTTAAATTATTCCAAAAATAGTATTTAAAATCTATGAGATGTAGCATCTCATTTAAATCACTTTACCAAGTAATTTGATGTGAGGTTATGACTTTTCTTACATGGCCTCATATTTTATTATTTGAGGATATTAAATCTTAGTAATTTTCAATGAGAGGAAATTATTTTTCAAAGGAAATACATGGAAACCCTAGTATTATGTTGGGTGATGATTGTGATGATGCTAGATCATCTTGTGTGTTAAATAGAATACTTAAGTATTGTTTGGTGATTGTATACCTCGTATCCGTTTATAGACGCTAGTACCGAAGGCTACGAGGAGGAGGAGGTCTTCTACGAAGAAGAGGAGGAAAACTTTGATCATTGTACCAATCAAGGCAAGCAATTACCAATACAAGCTCCATTAATACAAGCTATACTATTGCAAGATACTCTTGCAATATTATTGTGTTTAAGGATTTGTCCAAGCCCAAGTTTTTATCTTGCCATCTTTTACTTTGTTTATCAAGGCTTATTTTTTATAGTTAACTTTGGTCTAAGTGTAGAGTACTACAAGAGCATAAAACTTAGCCTAGAGAGTAAAAACTTAGTTAGCACCCCTCATGACTAGTTGCTAGTGCTAAAACTAAAATTGACTACTCTAGATGGGAACTTGTGAATCAAATGACTTTGAAAACCTTAGAATGAGGAGTCATTCTACTGAAAGTTTTGAAGGTGAATATGACTTTTGAATGACAAGGTGAATTTGACAAAAACTGATGGTTGGGTTCGGATGCGATACCATTCCAACTTTAGAGTACCCCCACAATACCTGATAATGGGTAGGGCTTAGCTGGAAATTTATGTGCTTTAGTATGGGTTCCCTCTGAACAAGCGTCATAGGGGTTATGCCGAGGCTGCCTCCGTGAAAAGTGAAATGACGTGAAATAGAGGTGAATCTCTTACCCAAGCCCTGTGCAGTTCCCAGGATGGCAGATTGCCATCGCTGGGAGGCCAAGCTCATAGGGGAGGTGCCTATACTAGGGTATGTAAGTGAAATGTTAATGGTTGATGATCCGCATACTGAGTATGATTATTCAGGGCTATCCCTGACGGATGTAATCAAAAGTTGTGGCACAAGTGTACAACCTCTGCAGAGTGTTAAACTATTCGAATAGCCGTGTTCGCGGCCATGGAAGGTTGGATGGCCATACTGTTCCATTGTCAGATGTTTTCTAAAAATGACTTGTGACTTGAAAGGTGAATCTGACTTGATCACAACAGAGTTGTGGGAATGACACTAATGTTCCCACTTGAGTAAAACTTAGACAACTAAAGAGTCTTTGAGTATTAAGTATTTATGAAATAAAACTAGCTTTGTGCAAGTAAACCTAGAAGCTTAGAACTATGATTAGAGCTATTAGTACTTCTATTAGTGGTAGTTTGCGAGTACTTTAAAAGTACTCATGGCTTTGTCCCTGGCTATTCAAATGGCCAGACTATGAAGATGAGCACCAATACCAGGAGGATGGACAGCAGGATGTCTATGATACCTAGGACTACCTCCCAACGTCAAGCGTTGCATGTGGAATAGATGGACCGCTACTACGTTTTCTTCCGCTATGTGTTATGTAATTGATCTGTAGATCAACTGTTGTTGTAAGACTGGATCATGAGATCCTTTGTTGTAAGACGATTATGGTTTGTAATAAATAATGTTCTGTGATATCGACTATTATGTCTCGCAAAAACAATCTTCCTGGGATTGCGATGTATGGCATAATAGGCATCTGGAATTAAAAATCCGGGTGTTGACAAAGGGTATATTGCCCCTATGTGTGGTTTTGGCAATTAGTGACAACCCCTATGGACTAATGTTTTCATTGAGTTTATATGAAGAAATATTCCATAGGTACTACTTGTATTCCATGTGTTGGATTCAAGTATGGATGTCATGAAGATAAAGATATACCTTGTGTATTGGCATCAGGATCATCGATTTGAAGATATATATGTGATATGCTCAAGAAGAGGAAATGAAGATGGAGATCTTATATGGAACTCAATATTAGCCATGGTCTAGCTTATGTGATAAGCAATGAATGATCAAGATCTTGAGTGCTTGATTCCAAGTGAAGAATTCAAGTTATGACTCTAAGTCGGTGTCATGATAGTCTCATAAGTTGAGCTATGGTTGACTAAGATTTAGAGCATGCACACAAATGAATAATTCTATATACACCTCAAGATAGTATGATAGAGCATTAGAAGATACAAGGTTGACCAATACAAAGAGTGAAGAATAGATTCAAGTTTGGTCAAGACATGAAGCATGAAGAATGTGCCACGAGAAGTCATGTGGTATGGTAAGCCGTGTCAATTATGCTTTATGAACTAACCCATCATATATGTTCCCTTGTGTTGTCTATGTGGGTTAGGTATCTTTTCATGGGCATGCATCAAAAGTGAAATCTCATATAGCCCATGAGAGGATGACGTCAAGTGGTGATCGTCATCAAGGTTGAGTTGGGCTTGTTCAAGTTGAGCATCTCAAGAGGATCATATGCTTGAAGCTTTTCATCCATTTGGTGATAATGGACATGTGAAGATGTGCATCAATGGAGCTTTCCCATCATGGTGTATGGGGGAGCATTTGTGAGTCTTCATGAAACAACAATGATCAAGTGAGCCATTCCGGCTTGAGTGGAGCTTGAAGAGTTATCATCAAGATCAAGTGGGATGCGCAAGACAAAGTTATGGCCTTGCTAGGTTTCCCTTTTACTGGTCTCAAGGTGGTTGTTTGGAGACCGGGTTATAGGATACATAGCCGCACTATCAAGAGGGGCTTTCGGTTGGGTAACTTGATCACATCGTCTTAGGGAGCTCAACCCTTTGCATGATTTGCATTCCATAAATCTTGTTTCTTCTTGGTGTTTCTCTGTGTGAGGATCTCTAGCTTGTTGCTAGCTTCACAACAAGCCCAATTTCATCGAAAATGGAATTCGTATGCATCTTCTATTGCGTTTTTGAGCTTGGATGTTTTACCGGTGTCTCTTTTATAGATATGTCAAAATATTCATCTTCTGGTTTTTACTCCGTGGGTGCACAATGATGTTTCTATGCATAAAGTTGTAGGACTTGTTGTTCTGATTCCAACAAGCCCAAGATCATCGAAATCGGAGTCCTGACGCAAAAGTTATCATGGTTTTTGTAAAACATGTTTTCATGTTTGGCCCGGTGGCGCCGACTCGGCTTGTCCGACACAGACCGGCTCCCACACCGGTGCCGACCGGATGGTTTCCAGGGGGCTCTCAGAGTCGCCCAGTCCCTGGCCCGGTCTGACTGGCTCTCCCACCAGGCGGCCCGGTCCCTGGCCCGGTTTGGCCCGGTTTGCCAGGCTGCTAGAAAAAACTCCCAGATCTGCCCCAAACGCATATTTCGTTTGGCTATAAAAGGGGCTTCTTCCCCAACATTTTTCTAGGGTTCTTGAGCACGTTTTTAACCACCATTGTTGAACCTTTTGAGCTTTCTTCCTCTCCCTTCCCTCCTATGATTCTTGCATATTCTTGGGGGATCTGAAAGAGGAGATCTAGATCTACAACCTCCTTCAATCCATTCCTCCTCTAAGTGAGGGGAACTCTTGGGATCTAGATCTTGGAGTCATTTGTTGATTTCCTCCATTGTTCTTCCTCCCTAATCTCATCCTAGCATTTTTTTCTTTGGTGGGATTTGAGTGTGAAGGATTTGAACACCTCTAGTGTTCTTGCTTTGCATCATTGCATAGTGTTGAGCTCTCCACCACGATTAGTTCGAGTGAGAGACCGTGAGCTTGTTACTCTTGGAGGGTGACCTCCTAGCTGACTTGGTTGGTGTCCCGGTGACCTCTTCGTGTAAGATTGTGAAGGGGCAAAGGCTTCTCCTTCGTGGAGCTTGTGAAGTAGTTGTGGAGCTTGCCATCTCCGGAGTGGAGGAAAAGCTAGCCATAAGGAAAGGGCTATTCCTTCGTGGGATAGGCTCGGAGAATAAGGTGAGCCTTCGTGCCGTTGGGGAATCCTTCGTGGGACCTCCACCCCTCCAAACGTGACGTACCTTCCTGCAAAGGAAGGGAACACGGGAATACATCTTCGTCTCCGCGTGCCTTGTTTATTTTTATACCCGAGCTTACTTTTTTTGTGATAGCCATCGTGCTTGAAGTACATATATCTTGCTATCACTTGTGCTACATATATCTTGTGCCTATCTTGCTTAGCTCTAGTTGTTGTTGTTGCACTTAGGTGAGTCTAGCATATTTAGGGTTTGTGCTTGTAAAATAAACGTTAGTTTAATTCCGCATTCTTACAAGCCAAATCCGTAAGAGTTTTTAAAATGCATATTCACCTCCTCTAGGCAACATCTCGTCCTTTTAGAAAGGGTGAAAGATCAAATCGGTTTTAGTATGTTTAAAGACATCATAATCATCGTACAATTTGTTATAATCGTGACGCTCTTGTGTTTTCTAATTGCGTGTAGAATCATTTGTATGAGACATGCAATGCGCAACTAAAGATCCACATTTGCATCTACCCAACACAAGAGCCACAAAAAGCCAACCAAAGAGTAGGGGGTAAAGCTTGCGCTCTCATCTCCATAAGGAAAATACATGAACCAAATTAGTTACAAAACATGATTGAAAGCCTGCGTACAACTAAGTAGACTCACATGAGTCATGAAACCAAAATGCACGCAAATCTCGTGAACAACCACACATGTCCTAGAACATATAATGAGCCATGTCCAAACTGTCGAATCCTCCCAGGCCCAACAAGGCCCATTCTCACGTCTCTCGTAAGGTCGATTCCTCGCCACCATTTTGTATCAATGCTATATTTGGTCGCTAGCTGTCTCTTAGATACGCTATATTTGATCACGGTTTAGATTTGGGATGTCAAATATTTGTTTCCAGATGTATACTGAATTAATTCTACCTTAAAGGGGGCTAGCCTACCAGGTCTCCCATGCCATCCTCACGCAATCGCGTTCATTAGCTATTAGACGCGGCTGCCAGCGTATGTCTTTATTGCCGACAGACTGTGCGCCGTTCTTCCTGATTTCACCGTTGTCTGGTTTTGGAAGGTGCATGACCGGTGGACCTCGTTACATGGAGGCTAGGAAATGACAGGAGGGTTTTCTCCGGCTGGTCATACGCGAAGCACGACCATATATAGATGTGAAACCCTATAAGCAGCGGCCGACTCCCCTCCTCTCTCTTCACTTTTTCCTTCCTCGCGCAGCCGCCACCGCCGCTAGGGTTTTTCTCCGGTAGGTCATACGCGAAGCATGGACCATATATAGGTGTGAAAACCTATAAGCAGCGGCAGACTCCCTCCTCTCTATTCACGTTTCCCTCCCTCACGCAGCCGCCACCGCCGCTGTTGCCTCGTCCCCCAGCCCAACACCGCCTTCTTCGAGGGCGACAACCCACCCACTCCCTCCGCCTCCATCCCCATGCGTGCAACGACGACCCAAAGAGGAGCTCCGAACTCGGCAAGAAGAGCTCGAGCCGCAGCGGAGGTCCACGGCACGGCCGCCATCACCATGGGCAGGTTTGTAGAATCAATCTACACCGCTTACATCACCTTATCGTTCTTTGGTGTTTACTACCAAGTATTATTTGGCCGTGCTCCAACTGCTACCCTAGGGATTTTCTCCATACACCAAATTTATCTCATCGAAATAATATTCGTCGGGATTTTCCGTGTGGTAAATTTTCCGATACAGTGAATTAATTTCACTGTAATCATGGTGAGCCGTTGTGGCTCGTAGTAAATACCTCGCCATTATTTGTACCGACGGTAATAATGGGTGTGGGAGCCAGCAAAGACCACTGCTGCTACTACAGTGCCTGCGACGTGACGGCGGGTAAAAAAACAGAGCTTCTTTCCGGCGGCGGCTGCCCAAAACCCCGTCGCGGGCTGCCGCCTCCTTTGAGCGATCGGGCGGAAACCCTAGCCCCGCCCCGCCGTCGATGGTTCCGCGCGTTTGGTGGAGAGGGGAACGGCCGGAAGCTTATATCCGGCGGCCCCCCTGTTCTCGGATTTGTTCTGGGTTTCTTGGCTTCCGGACGGCGGCCGCCTTTGTGACTGCAATCTCGCTCGATTTTGCTTCCGATTCTTCCTTGCATGCGATGCGGGGTTGGGGTTTTGGTTCTGGTTCTTTCTTTTTTTGACAATTTTCTTGTTCTGATTCGATTACTGAGGCTGTGTATGAATTTGTGACTAACGGAAAGTTCTGTCTGTGATTGGTGCCAGCACGCCGCGTGCTTCCGGAGGCCCCGTGACCCGGGCGGCGGCGGCGAGAAGCCGCGCAAACGATGCTCCCCGCCCGCCGGCGCCAGGCGAGCCGGGTCTGAGGAGCTCAGGTGGGGAGAGGGGTCCCCCTGACATTAGCCACGGAACAAAAACATTCACCAAGAAGGGGAATGGGAGCACGGGGAGGGAAGACGCAGGCACGTCACACGCGCCCAGAGCGTCAGACGTGGTTAAGAACAGCGCTTTAGGTTCCCTGTCAAGAGATTCAGACAGGAGCGCTGGCTCTCCGAAGGGCGCAGAAACGGCAATTGGTGAGAATGCCAATGGTAGCAGCACGTCAAAGAAGCGGAAAAGGATCGTTGCCGTGTATTCCAGAAGATACCCGAAGAGATTCAAGGCGGTCCAAGGAGGGAATGCCGCAGGTATCGAATTCTCTTATGGTATAGTATCTACTTAGGGGCCCAATGGTCCCTTCCTGTGAAACTATTAGATTTTTATGGCATATGTGTGCTTAGGTAGGCGCTTTTGTTGGTAACTTTGTTAACCAGTGGCATCCTGCATTAAGCATATAATCTTGGTTGCAGTTGTCTAGTGTGATAATATTAGGGATTTTCAAAATTAAAAACGGTGGAAAAGTTAATGCTCGAATTGGTAGATCAAAATTGGCATGTCTAAGAATAGGGTTAAAAAAACTTAGAATTTAGTATTTGATAAAAAATATTATTAGTAGATTCATAAAACTGGCTGAAACAAATCTTCCAATAAAGTCAAGGTCTTTTATTTGGTTGCAGAATGGACAAGCTAGTGCATACCCTGAAACGACTTTTTCTGACCATGTCTACACTCTGATTGGGCCAAAAAAAAGGCATGTAGGACCAACTTTTGCACACCTGTTTGCAATATAAGCATAGCAAAGGAGAGCTGGATCGTAGGATAAGCAGAGTAGTAAGCAGAAATACACAAAGAGATGGCAGCCAGGAGCCTTCGGCTTCACGACGTTGCTTTGTGTAACAGTTTCTTTAGGAACAACCAAGCACTCAAGTGAACTAATAGCATTTTTTGCACTAATTCATCCGAATACTAGCATGCCTAACTTATCTCTTAACTTTCCAGATGTAGTTGTTGCTTCTCCTGACACAGTGGGGAAGGAAAACACTTCAAGCGGGCATGTGGCAGAGAGCAACATTTCTAAGCTATATGAAAGTAGCAGGTTAACTGAAAAAAACAAAGTTAACCAATATTCTGCACCGTATTCAGAGGTTTGTTTTCCACTGTCATTTTGATTAGCGCTAATGCCCCTGTTTTACTCTCTGCAAAATAGAAACTCTTTGAACATATTAGCAAGTTCTTGGTAGACTTCAATGCCATCTGGTGCAGGATCTAATGTAATGTTGCAATACCTTTTTCTTTGCTTCTATGTTACTGGCAGGGGGGTTTATTGTCCGTTTCCTTAGTAATCTTTGCTAGAACAGTTATCCACTTAAGTGGGATATTTCATACTGTACTGTCTGTACATTGAATTGAAAAAGCATCTCCAGACTTAGAGAGCCACATATATACCTATTTTTTCTCGGTCTGATTCAGTTCTCATTCACGTACTTTTGCATGTGCATCAGGCAGGACCTATGTTTTCAATAGCATGTACTGCAAGATTAGTGGCTATGTATTCTCTCACAGCAAAACTCTCTTGGTTGTATTCGCAAATTCTTCAAGTCACTCAACTCCATCTACCTTAAAGTGGACCGGTGAAGATATATAAGTCAACATGATTAATATGCCACGAAAATGTAAAATTCAGCATCATGAATTAATAGTTTTTCGTTCTCGTCCAAAGGTACTGGACTGATGCGTTCTTCACTCCTCTGTTTTTGGTTGTCAATGTGCATGTCTGGGATCTTGGTTAAAGAATTTATAATGACAGATGGCTAGATAAGAAAATGGTTAGTGGAAGATGCCACAGTATTAAAGCTCAAGCATGTTAAGTGCAGTTTCATGCATCGATTGTTCATGATAAATGATGTGCATGTGCTTGGGAAGAAGCAACATGCAATAGATGGCTCCCGTTGAGTCCTGAAACATTTTCTGTGCTAAAGCACCAATATACTTTCCTGCTATAGTGGCAACTGAGTGGCACATTTGCACTACAAATCTAATCACTAACAGCAGTCAGGTGCCTTGTACTCGATTGGACATCATTTGAAACAGTGAAAATGACCAACCTCTTATCGTCAATTGTTGTAGGTACAGCCGCGTAAACCTACCAATGTGTGCCCGCAAACTGCAGCGGCTGAAAGCAGTCTTCCAGTGAAAGCTGGAGACCAACACATTGCCCCCGCAAGGTGCTTTCTTTCTCAGTGCAAGGATTGCTATTCTCAGCTCAGCCTTTGCGGCTTATTAGATATTAAGCAGCTGGGTATGCATTTGAATCCATGTTGATTCTATGTTAACCTTTTCATTTTGCAGACAAAGTTGTCTGTCATCATCGCAAAGTGTGCCAATATCTTTTATTCATCATGAAGAGGTACCTCTCCAAACTAAAAAAATAATTCGATTCTTTCGGCAATTTGTTTTTATGCACTAACCCTCTTGTCTCATCCATTATGTGCTTTCTGGATTTTATGCATCAACGGATTTGGGGCTGAACATTTGCTCTTTGACATTGTGTTAGATCAAGAGCACACTTGGAGACAGTGAACCAATTATCGTTCAGAAAGAAGATTCTGCTTCAGGACATGTCAAGGTGATGCCATCTGATGAAACAGATGGTAACTCCAACATATGCGGTTCTTGTGGGTCCCCAGGAACTCTTAGGTAAGTCGATTATTTTTTTTATCAACATCAGTTTTACTAATGTTTTTAAAGAACAGCCGTGCAAACAAAGCCATTTCTCTTGGATAGCAACATAATAGATTATTGTGATTTAGTGATTTATAAATGAAAATATCATCTACCCTTGCTGAACTAAGGGGTTTCTCCATTCAATTTGAATGTTCGGCCTTGTATGCTCCTTATTACCCAATTTGTCCAGGGGCCTGCTCTGAATTTTTAAGTGTCAACAATTATAATCCCAAATCAATATTTTCAGAACCGTCATGAAATATATTTCCATATTATGTGCATTTAAAATTGTAGGTGTTGATACTTTTTGTTACTCCGTATACAGTTGATCAAACTTCAAAAAGTTTGACTTTGACCAAAAACTATAGGCATCCTAATTTGGGAAGGAGGGAGTATATGTTTGTCTGTGTGTGTATGTATAATTTTATGCGAGCAACATGCTTCAGCCTGTAGTAATATTTGGCATGTTTTATTGTTTAGTGGGCAACAAAATTAATAGGTATTGTTTGCTTTGTTACCATGGTACTGAATTCTGTTTTGGCTTCCATGATGCCCAATCTTATTTCTTATCCTGAAGAATGTATCGATTCTTAATGCACCCAAAGGAGATATATGCATTCATGCATTATAAATCCAATATGTATACTTTTGCCTTGTTCCATCATGATGAATGGAGGGATGGCATGCCATGTGATGGCTGTGCATTGAAGAACGTCTGAATGCTGGACATGGTTTTTTCCTTCTTCATAATTTCACTCGCCACATCTCCAATTTCTATAGTTATGTACTTCTTAAATTTTTTATTTGGAGAGTTATCATAACAATTCACCCAAATTAATGGTTGTATCAGTTATCAAACCCTGTGGTATAATCTCAGCCGAACACCAGGTTAGTAGAACTTACAAGAATGAAAATGCACATCTGAACCCGAGCTCATATGCTCCTGCCCGAATATTTTTTTTTTGCAAAAAAGAATCAAAATAAAAAATTCTGATTTTTTTATGACGAACATGAGAATGTGTTCTAACTGCAAGCAACATTGGGGTGAGAAATGACATGTTTGGTGGTCTATGAAAAAATAACAAAATTTGATGCTGTTTGGAGCATATGGATTTGTTGTTTGCAACAATCAGATTTGTCTTTTTTGCACAGACCAATACATATATCGTTTCTCGGAGATTTTTGGTAGGCTATTGTAACACATGTTTTTGTTCATTGTACAAAATTTTCAGAATTTTTTGACTTTATTTGCTATTTTTCTGAATTTTTTATTGAAGCAGGAGCATATGAGCTCGGGAGCAAAAAAAAAAAACCTTGCTTACTTAGTTTAAGACTTAAGAGTGGGTATCCTAAAATTAAAATATCACAGAATCAGATAACATGTTTTATGAGTACCAATTTGTAAGTGCGCATGTAACTCTCTAGCATGGTAAGAGAACACACTATTACAACTTATAATCGGATCTGTGTATATTACTGATATTCTGCGTTTACTTTGGTCCATCATGCACAATATTCACTTCATGATCTGATTTATATATTCGACTGATAATAGGTCTTGTGATGGGAAATCTTGCCAAAGTAGATACCATATCTCTTGTTTGGATCCTTCCCTGGAATATTTATCTCCTGGAATTTGGTTCTGTACCAGCTGTACAAAGAAGAGGTTCCAGTTTGGTTTACATTCTATTGTTGATGGAATAGAGTCTGTGTGGGATGTCAAGGAGGCTGAGGGTAAGTACACCTTTTCTTATGGCGTGAGACAATCTATTTAGCAGTTCTTCTATTTCCAAATTGGTTAACTCTTTTTATTGGTTCTATGTTTGTAGGAATGCAAAATAGCAAGCAGTATTTTGTTAAGTATAAGAATCTGGCGCATGTCCATAATTGTTGGGTTCTAGAAGATGATATCAATGTCATGCCTGGAGGTCCTGATGTTCTTTCCTTGTTTAACAAGAGGAATCATACTGAGAAGGTGATTGCTTTTGTGGTGAACTTTATTTTGTTATCCATATGAGCAATGATTCAGGCTTTGCAAAAGAACTGTGCTGTTGTGGACTTCGATTCACAACGGGATAACTGCCGTGCAGAAGATAGCCATACGGCGTGGCTGCGAGGGATTGGGTAGACATAGATTGGGTTTAGAGAATAGTTGGGAGAGATTAGATTGATTATTCTTCCTTGTCTCAAACCTAGATACATGACATCCTTATGTAGTGGATGCTAAGCAGCGGCGAAACCAGCGTATGAACAATGCGTGTACAAAGCAGAGTAAAAGTTACAGTTATACTCATATTTCTCCTAATTTATTTGATGTATATTGCTCTACATGTGAATTAGACACAAATATACAAGCTTTTGCCAAAAATAACGGGTGTACATTTGTACACCCTTGTACTGATCTCCCGCCGCCCATGATTCTAAGGCTCCTGTCCTTTACTAACACAATACGGACTCCTAATACATTATACTCCTTTAATCCTAAACTTTCCAGCACAATACTATTTCCTAAAAGACTCTGCTCTCTTCTGTTTTCTTCATGTCGTATGTCTGTCCCCAACACGTGACCTGCTGCTGCAACATGTTGTTGCATTGGCCCTTTTGCTGGCCGGCTGCATGTACCGTGCTAGTGTTCCACAACATGTGCTGATGCTTTTTCTTTAATGATTCTCCAGGCAATTTGGAAGGAGGAATGGACTAAGCCACACCGCCTGTTGAGAAAGAGGCTCCTTATGCACCCAAAATTAGCTGATGATTTCTTTTCCTCATCTGGCCTTAAATATTCATATTGTAATGTTGAATGGTTAGTGAAATGGAGGGGTCTTGGTTATGATCATGCAACATGGGAATTAGAGACTTTACCCTGTTTATGTACGCCTGAGGCCGACGAACTTAAAAAGAACTACGAGGACCGCCGTGAAGTTGCAAAACGATCATCTATCACTACAAAAGCAAAGGTGTGGCGGGAAAACTAATTTTAATGCTTTATCTTGTACTCCTAATATTATTTGCAATTCATGCACGATACGAGTCTGATAGGGAACATATCCTGGCCAGTTCGATAATAATAAAAACTAACATCATTTTGTAAGTTATATATATTGTTAAGATTGTCGCTGCTTAAGATGATCGATAAACTAGCCACAAAAAAATTGAAAACTGAAAGCTGGGTTAACTGGTCTGCTAATTCATAAAAAAGTTTAAGTGCACATTAACTGCACTATATTATCTTTCCACACTTATTTTCTTTTGTCTAGCTGTATTGAACTATCACAGCATTGATATTATATTATGTCGGTTCTCTTTGTCACATATTAGTTAGACCTGTGCGCTTAAAACCTATACATATTCATGAAACTGCTAATTTTCTGTGTCATTATTACTTGTCTGTACAGGTTAAGCAAAGCTCATTTAAGAAACTTCAGAGATTACCAGATGGGTGCCATCCTGATTTTGACAATGATCACTTGTGTTCTATCAATCTCCTCCGAGAGTTCTGGTACAAATCTCGTGGCGCTGTTCTTGTTGATGATAAGGTAGGACTTATGCAACTAGCTTAGCTGCATTAATCTTAAAAAGGTCAAGAAACAAGACTTCATCTTTCTATTCTAGTTTTCCACTCGTTTATACTTGTTAGTTCTGGCCACTGGCATGGTCATATGTTGTAGTACTTCCTTACATGGATCTTACATTGGACTGTTATAAGTACATCTCTTGCATTCATACTTGGTTAATTTTGAATTCCTTTCTGAATGAATAAAAAGGACCCCATGTTTAACTATCATGCAGGAATTTGTAACAAAGACCGTCTTATTCACACTGTCTGTATTACCTGACGTCAGCCAACCCATCCTAATTGTAACAACTCCTGCTTCTCTGTCCTTATGGGAGGTTCAGTTCAATATCTTGGCACCATTTATCAATGTTGTTGTGTATGACGGAGGGAAAGACAAGCTCAAATTAATTCAAGATTTGGAATTCTATGAGAGTGGAAGCTCTATTATGTTACAGGTTCTCTTATCCCATGCTGATGCTGTCTTGGAGGTAAGTCCCAACTGCTAAGTATCCCCTTGCTAGTCTTATCAAACAAATGCTGCTTACCAATGAAGAGCACATAAATTGCACAGATCCACCTATATCATATTGGGTGTCGTTACTAGTTACTACCCCATAGCTCTGTTAAGCTTATGCTTTTCATTTAATTGTAATCTCTCTGCCATGGCACAGGATATCGAACCTATAGCACGCATTGATTGGGAGGCAGTCATAGTTGATTATTCTCAAAAATCAACCCTACAACATCTCGAACAACTGAAGCAACTTTCCAGTGATTTTAGAATGTTACTTGTGAGCTCCCCAATTAAGGTTAAGGTGCCTATCAATAGTTCTCGCCTGTTAACTGCTTTTGTGCCACAAATAAGCCATGCTGAAATTTTCTATTTCACAGGAGTATCTTCCTGAGTACAGGAAACTCTTAGGTTTCCTTAATTCTGGAGAGCAAGAAAATGGCAGTTTCGTTGATGCTGAGGCCCTTGTGATGTCGAAAGTGAACTTCAAAAGTCATATTGCATATGAGCGCCCAGCAGATTCTTCAAAAATATTGGAGCACTGGGTTCCTGCTCACATTTCACAACTGCAGCTAGAGATATATTGTTCCATACTGCTTTCAAATTCATCTGTCCTCCAGTCGAAGATGAAAAGTGATGGCTCTCTTTGCGACATTATTATCTCTCTCTCAAAGGTGTGCTTTGCAAACATATTTACAGCTTGCATGATAACAAGTAAAACATTCTATGTGCAATCTGCAGCAATGTAATTTTCTTCTTCTTCTTCTACAAAGTTACTGACACTGCTATTAACTTTGATCTATTCTTGTCCTTATGTTTTAGTGCTGTGATCACCCTTACCTTGTTGATGAATTCCTGCAAAATTCGCCTGTCGACCATCATGATCGTACTGGTACTCTAGATACCAGAGTGCAAGCATGTGGCAAGCTATGGCTTCTTCAAAAAATGCTTATAGAGATAAGGAACAAGAGGCTGAGAGTCATTATTCTTTTTCAAGTGAGATACTCATGGCATTACCCTCTTTAGTTATTACCTATGTATGGCACAATGTACTAAATCTTAGATCTCTGTAGTCGTTCCATGTTATGCAAATAGTTTATCGTCTTAGAAGGTTTCATGCTATCTATTGTATAACGGTGATGGTAATTGCTTCTAAATACTGGTATGCAGTATTCGTTCGGTCATACACCTAGACACCTAGTAGTGATTTGGTAGCCCCAACTAGTACAGTTATGGGGCCAAACCGGTAACATGTATGGGGCATCTGTTCCTTTTTATGCCATGTGATCTCTATTTTGTAGCACTTGCGTCCTATATTTGTTCGGTCATACATCTGAACACCTAGTAGTGATTGCGTGGCCCTAACTGGTCCATTGTGTGGCCTAACCGGTGATTATACAGTAAAATGTAGATGCACCTGTTCCTTTTTATGCCACATGATCTCTGTTTGGAGGACACTGCTGCCTGTAAATTCCTTAGAGGCTGGATATAGGTATAATTAGCATCTGAACTTTAAATAATCATACATAGTCCCTAATACTATTCTCTACATAATCAGAATATGCTCATTAGCTTTGATGTTTTGCATCTTGCCTTGGTTTCAATGTCATGCTGCTGCATAAAATTCCAATATGCTATTTATGTCAGCAGATATTTACATGAATGAACATGGTGACCTGCAGAAGTATTTATTTTATAACAAGTAATTAACAATTCAAAAAAAGTATAGATGACAATTTCCTAAGTCTGACATATAAGCCCCATTTCACATATTGTTCCGAACGTGTTCCCACATATTGTTCGGAACATGTTATCTTAAGTACTCATCAATGTTGTCATTCCCTTTTGAAGTATCCGCTTCATGCTTTTCTAGGGAATCTTTTGCCCCTTTGACAACTTTCCTTTAATTTTCTCAATTTACTAATTCAGCCGTCTTTTTGGGGTACTATGGCAGTCTGGTGTAGCAAGTGGAAACTCAATGGGTGGTATATTGGAAGGTGTTGTTTGTGACATATTTGGCCGTGAGTCATATGAGCGTGTTGAAAGTGGTGCACCATTGGCAAGGAAACAGGCAGCAGTAAATATGTTCAATGACAAGACTAAGGGGAGATTTGTTTTTCTGATTGAAAGTCGTGCATGCCTCCCAAGTATTAAGCTCTTATCTGTGGATGTTGTTATCATATACAATAGTGACCGTAACCCGCTAAATGATCTTAAGGCTATTCAAAGAATCAAAATAGAGTCACCGAAGTATCCGGGCATTTTTCGTTTATACACTCCTTTCACAATGGAAGAGAAGCAGCTTGTGCTTGCAAAACATGGCGTGCTTACTGGTAACTACAAAGATATGCCACATAGTTTGGGCCATTCATTGGTCAGTTGGGGTGCATTATCTCTTTTCACCAGATTTGATGAGCTTCAGCATGATAACTATGCAAGTAAAAGTTTTGAAAGGGATACAGTAATTCTGGAGTTCTTAAAAATGTTAGCCACAAATGTTAAAGAGAACACCGAATCCAATTGTGTGTTCATATCGAAAGCTAATATGAGCGGGGAGTTTTATTCAAGAAGCATTACTTTAATAGGCGAAAGTGGGGTGCCTGCATCGGATGGAGATCCATCTAATTTTTGGTTAAACTTACTGGATGGGAAATCGCCTCGTTGGAGCAATCTATCTGAGCCACAACAATCAAGACACAGAATGTTACAGAACATAGAAGAACTAGCCAGAGTTCCGGCTGAAGAAGCTAGAAGGATGCGTACAAAGGTTGACGGAATCACAGTTCCATCTTCAAAATGTTCATCTGACAACAGTCATGATGATGTGTTACCTAAAAGTTGTTCTACATTGACCCCCCCTCTTCAACAACTTGATGACACAGAACAAAAAGAAGGTATCACGTTTGTGACAAGAATACATTCTGCTGCAGATATGCATATTACATTGTTCTGATATTATTTTGTTCTGAAGGGATGAAAAAACTGACCACACCAAAGAATCTTCATGTTCAACTTAAGAAAGAGCTGTCGAAACTAATTAAGGTGTTACAACTGCCGGTATGCATTTGCTTAGTTCTTTTACTTCCTCTTTGTTTTCATTATGACACACTATTGGCAGAAGGCATCAAAATAACATTTATTCATGCTTAGAGCATGTTCCACTAATGTAAAAAATGTTGCACAAAAATCCTTACCTGCATGCAAAAACAATCTGTCTGTCGTTCAGACATGCTCTTCTGCACTTTCTGCAGTTATCTGATATGCCTAATAGTTACACAATTTTGACACCCACGTGAAAGTTAAAACAATGATTTCATACTGGAATACCTTCTTGCCAATGGTTCATTTGATTTTTATTGCATAACTTCTGCATTTGTTCACACTGTTCTTATTTTTTTTTATTCCTTGGCTCCCCCACTGCCTCTTTGTGCTTTACCTGATCTGTCATGCATTTTGTATAATTTACAAATGCAGGATAATGCAAAACTTAAGGCCGAACAGTTCTTTGAATATTATTTGAACAATCATCTAGTTCTTCCCGAGCCAGTGGACATATTGCGCACATTCAACATAGCCTTGGTAAGAAAGGCACCCATACATTTTTTTTTATGTTTTTGCTTTTCATGTTTATATTTATCAAATATGCTTATGTGCTTTGATTTTTTTCTTCAGTGTTGGCGTGCTGCTTCTCATCTAAATTATAAGGTAGATCGCAGAGAGTCGCTTGCCCTTGCTGAGAAAGGCTTCAATTGTGAGTACAATGAAGCGCTTGTGGGGTTGATCTATAAGAAATTAAGGACCCTAAAGAAAAAAGTTCCAGATAGAGCAGGTGAAGCAAGTATCAAGGGTCAACCAGTGTCAGTAGAGGACACCCAGCTTTCATGGCAAGAAAATTCTTACTTGGAAAATGACCACATGTTCCAAAACAAGAAAATTGATCTTCATGGTAATTTCATAGATGGTGCACCTCAGGAGGTCTCATCTGTTGCTGAGCAGATGATCTCAGAGGGGCAAGAATCTGTTAAGGAAACTCACAAAGAATGTCACATGCTAAATGATGAGCCTCCTAATATGATAATGGAGAAAAGTATAGATTTAGTTGAAAATGTTTTCTCCATAAGAAAAAATAACATCCTTTGCAAACAACAGCTTGAGATATCAGGTTTAGTGACACACAGGCAGAACAATGTCATCAGATTGAAAGAAGTTTACAGTTTAGTTCTGGAACATATTCGTAGAAGTCACATTGATGAAATGACCAGGAGTGAAAAAATAAAGCTGACTGCTCAGTGGTTCAGTATGCTTATTTATGCATTTTTGGAGCACATGAAGCTCCAGCATAGCAAGCTTGAGGGACTGCAGTCTGATACATGGTCTTCAGAGTGTCAACTGAAGGAAAAGCTCCACCAGGTAGCAAGATCAGGCCAATTAGATCGAGACTTTGATCGGCATATTGCTCTACCTGACTCAAACTTTGTTATGGAAGAATTCATCCATTTTGAAGAACAGAATGATGTGTATCGTATTGCTGAAAGTTCTGTGTCAGATTGTCAACAGTCATCAAATGACACAGTGTCGATGGAAATTACATTAGTACGAAGTGAAGCTCTCTCAGAGCCCATATCTATACACGCAATGGAAAATGAGCCAGTTGAGACTTCTGCGGGCTCTGCCGTAGGACCAGCATTAGAAGCTGTTGATTTTCAAGAAAACAACATCCACTGTAGTTCTGATGGCATTAGTGTACAAATAGCTGGGTGTTCATCGAGTACTATTCCTGCAAATGATGATTCCACCGGCCAGGTATTATGTTGCTCATTTTCCAAGTGCATTATGTTTGTCATATGCTGATATGCGTGCATAAGCTTCTTAGTTCTTGACTTACACAAGGACTATGTGCTACTTGTGACATCGTTTGACTACAGAATCTCCTTATGTGACATGGTATTTGACTACAGAAATGATTGTACCCCACCATATATTTGTCTGGTCCAGATTGTTTAGTGATGTTTATGCGGTCTATTATCATTTTTTCCGCTGGTATTGCCTGCTGTGCTCTAGGCATTGAGAGTGATATATGTTACCTTCACAAGAATATTTTTCTGAGCAATTAGCTCTTTCGGTTGGTGGAAAACATTTCAAAGTTGTGCCACTTGGCATAGCTGATATTTAATTAGTAGATTTCAGAACATATTTGTCCTTTTTCCACTGTTCATAAATCACCAGCGCGTCTTGCTTTGTATTTTTGTGTTTCCTCGTACTTGACTTATTTATGTGTTCATTTATCACTATATATATATATATGCTTTGGTGATGCCAGACACTGATCACAAATACCTTTAATTTATATCAGGAATCCTTAACCAGTGAGTGTAGAAATGCTGAACATATTGAGATATGCAATATTACTAAGTCAGATGATGAACCTGCAGAGGCAGAGCGAGCAGGTACCTTGGGTGCCATAGCAGCTCAGGATTTGCAGCCTGAAATGCACTCATTAACCACCCATGTAGAACCTTCACTGGATCCACATGGAAGGGTAGAATCAGCAGGCATGGTGACAGCTCATGATCTCCAGGCCGAAATACTACCATCAGCCTCAGTGCCTACGGAACAAAGTACAAGCCCTGCCCAACAAAGTTTAGCAACTTCAGGACATTCACCAGCAGAAGCCGAACAGGCAGATATTCTGGGCACAGAAACCACTTGCAGTTTGCAGCCTTCGCAAGGTGAAGTGCAACTGTCAACCACAACGCAAGATCAACCTGCAGAAGTACAAGCATGCACCTTGGGCGCCATAGCTGCTCGGAGTTTGCAGCCTGAAACACAACCATCAACCTCAACGCAGAGTGCTCCTTTCGAAAGAACCTATCTGGTTGGCATGCCTGTGCTACGAAGTCACAGTGCCAGGGCAGAATCAACACGTACTTTGGGCTCACTGATAGCTCACAATCTGCATTCTGAATTACATCCATTGGCCTCAATGCAGGATCGACCTGCAGAAGCAGAAGGAGGAGTTATGTTGGGCTCCACGGCAGCCCAGGATTCGCAGCCTGAAAGGCAATCATCAACCACAGTTCAGCATATTCCACTTGAAAGAGTACACTCTGAAGAAAGGATACAAATTGGTTTTCAGCCAAATATGGTACCTGGTACTGAGCAGCCCACCCAACACCCTCCAGTCACAGCGTTAGTGTTTAATAATCCAATACTTAGTGACGAGCCGCTGAAAAATGAGTTGGAAAGGTTAATGCATTGCAGCAGGGTGCTTCATGAACATAAGGTTTGCTTTTTTATTCTGTCTGTAATCTGTTTTTACTGTGAATTGTCTGTGCTAGTCGTCAGTTATTTCATTTCTTCCTTGGCTGCACCTTTATTTTTGAACAGAAATCACAACTTCTAATAGAGTATAACCAAGAAAGAGAGAAGATAACAAAAAAGTATGACTTGTTATCTCGAAAGGAAGATTCCGCTTATCTTCAGAACCAGCGCGAGCTTAGTCATGTCTACAGGAATGTTTTTGTAAACAAATCACTAGCTGAGAATTTTCGAAGGGTCTTCACACCATCATCTGCAGCTCAAGGTATACAACTAAGCGTCATATCTCTTGTTTTTCAAAATAATATTCTGGTCATAACTAGTCTTTCATCATTTAGCTTCGTTCGCTGTGGTAATTTTTTAATGCATATTATTCAACTCCACCTTTTTTGTTTTGGTGGACCTATACTGTGGAGCATGTTCTTCTTACACGATTCAATCTACCAACGGCTTGTGTGTCTTGTGTATATTCGGTCGTTATGTATGGCGAACATTCTATATTGTGATCTGTTAGCAGTGTCATTCTCCTGTTGTTTCTGGTTTCCTTTCCAGTAATGCCATGGTAGGTAGTTGCGTTACATTGATCTTAAAAATTGAAAGGGCGACTTTGATCTAGGATCTGTTACGTAGTCGGATGCTCTTTAAACCGTAGATCATCTGAATAATGGTTTGTTTTTTCCATGTGCAATGCAGGGAGATTGACGACCCCTGTAGCGGAGCAGCCATTTGAGTTTTCTTCAGCGGCTCAGACCACAACATCACCAGCTATCTCGTCATCAGCCATCAGACCACCAGGATCTTATGTGCGACCTTCGTTTGTGGCTCGGCCGCCATCATCATCATCATGGAATGCCCAACTACCTGGCAATCTCTATGGAACAGCATCATCACCTTTTATTCCAGCGCCTGTGCCATACGGCAGCTACACACCAGCTGGAGCACAGTCACGTGCTGTCCAACCACTATCAGCCTTAGCCAGCAATCTCTATAGAACGATGCCACCTGCTCCTCCGCCGCATCTGCCACATGGAAGCTACAGATCCGCTGCAGCACAACTGCGTGCGCCATCTCCTCATCTCCAGCAGCTCAGGATGCCCTCTCAGTATGCCATGCGCACAGACCAGCAGCAGCGTCGTGCAGCTAGTGGAGCGGTTCCATTGTTGGGACAGTATGGCAGGGGAAGCTACGCATCGACAGTTCCACAGGGAGGCGCCATACGAAACTCCATGGACCCAAGTTCAGCTCACCAAGCATCAAGCTCACGCCCACCTCACCGAGCGTCCTTTCTGCCACCCCAACGACACCCAGAGTCCATGCTCAGCTTGCAGCCATCTACTTCAAACCCCATCTTCATGCCAGCCCACCAACCGTCGTCATATCCAAGCATGGCCTTGGGCAGCACTGCAGGTCCGCAGAATGCAGCGCCAGGAAGCCAGCAGCACGGAGTCGCCCAGATAGCCGGCGTCAATCACAATCAGCCCGGATCCAAACCGTCGTCATATCCGAGCATGGCCTTGGGCGGCACTGCAGGTCCGCAGAACGCAGCGCCAGGAAGCCAGCAGCACGGAGGCGCCCAGATAGCCAGCGTCAATCACAATCAGCCAGGCTCCAAACCGTCGTCATATCCGAGCATGGCCTTGGGCGGCACTGCAGGTCTGCAGAACGCAGCGCCAGGAAGCCAGCAGCACAGAGGCGCCCAGATAGCCGGCGTCAATCACAATCAGCCCGGCTCCAAACCGTCGTCATATCCGAGCATGGCCTTGGGCGGCACTGCAGGTCCGCAGAACGCAGCGCCAGGAAGCCAGCAGCACGGAGGCGCCCAGATAGCCGACATCAATCACAATCAGCCCGGCTCCGAATCGGCGTGGCTGAGTGCGTACCTGAAAGATAGGCTTCGCCTGGTTAGCAGTAGCAGCCCCGCAGGTGCAGGGGCGGCCAGCCCAGATGAAGTTGTGTGACTCTCCGACGATGAACCGTAGCAGCGACAGTCAGATATCTGTGTTGACTTAGAAGCCGCCCATCTAAAAGCCTCTAGCATCATCATCCGTGTAGCAAAGAGATGGACAGCTGCACATCGGAAGAGAACGTTGCACCTGTTGAGAAGTTGTAGAAGCTGATGTAGTAGTACTGATATTTTCACCAAGTTTTGTGTAGTGCGAGTTGATGTTGCGAATGCCTGACTCTTTTTATTTCTTATGGGAATCTGACATTCTGACTGGCTGTCTGACCCTTTGTTAGCTTGTTGAGATTGCTCCTGGCTTCAGTCTACAACCGTGCCAGGCTTCTCCTAATTTCTGATGACAATCTTAATATGTATATCAAGCTTACTCTAAAGCCAGAAGAGTTAAGTTGCATTTATAACTTTAGTTAGTAGCTACACCTGCATGTCTTTGTCAGTTTTTTTTTTAAATTTGATTTTGCTTTTATTCTTTATGTTCTATTCTTTAAAAATGTTGTAGCTCATGTTGCTGCAATGAGGTTGGTTGGTTTCACTGGAATGACCCGAGCTGACCTTTACCTGATCCGATCTAGTGGCCACACAACACATAGAGAGATGTAGGTTTGTGGTGCGTAAAACTGAGATGCAGAGGTGTGATATCGGTGGGGCAAATCAACTCAGCTGCACATGGCATATGTCAAGGGAGGGAGGGAGGTTGGAACACTGATCCAGGTCTAGGAATACTGGGGAGTTACTTAGACTAGTCACAATGCATAGTATCATATAGAAGTATCATGCGTATGATACTACTACATGTTATTATCTCCACAATGCATGGTATCATATACTAGTATTATAGTCTCCATATATTAATTGTTTTGTAGAATCTCAATGCAAATATGTGTACAAGATTTACTTGACATTATTTTTTCTAGTAGTATGTGCTATGATACGGTATCTACCTATGATACTAGTACACTCTCTCTCATCCTTAATTGCACTGCCACATCAGTATTTTGCATGCATGGAATGCATGATACTACCTATGATACTCCCATTGTGGGTAGTCTTAGTTCACTAGTGTCGCACTTGTTTATCATGTCCTAGTACTCCTTCGACCCAAATTAATTGACTCCACTTTATCTATACGTTTGTTACTAGATACATCTGTATCTAGATAAAGTTTAGTTAATTAATACTGTATGTTCGGGAAACTGAAGGACTGGTGGACTGACACTAATGCTTACCTGTTGTGTGAAACCTGCTGCTAGTGCCGTGTGTGGCAAGAGAGAATTTTCCGAATCCGGACGGTGCGGTGTGTTTATTTTCGGACGTTCGATTTTCAGAACCGGATGCTGGAAATGCAAGCGGTGTGGTGCGTACGTGGGGAGCGCATAAATCTTGTGTGTAGCTGCTATGGTTGGTGTCGTGCGTGAGGACAGAATGAGTGAGGCGAGCATGACTTGGTGGTCTAGCATCACGCTCCCTCATCCTCATGCCGTACTAATTTTAATGGCCTTTTAATTGATGTCCTGAACCTGGGAGCATTTGACACTTTGACTAGCTACAGTGTAATACGGCAAGTTTATTATGGTACCGCTCTTTTCCTATTGCAGAGCTGGGATGAACAGAACATCCTTGAAGGCATGCAACAGTGTTGTTGCAGGGAAGGTCCCAGCTGCAAAATATGTGGGCTGACTAGTTAATTAAGTGCTGACATACTACTTTATAGGCTAATGAAAGTGCTGTGTACTGTATACACTAATGGACGAATAAACTTGTTCCGTGATGTCGTAATGAATGGATTAGTCTTCTACGTGCAGTCAGCTGCTGGAAAACTAATGGAATTAGTGAATGACAAGTTTCAGGCATTCTATTACCTTGTAGTAGTACATAGTTCAGCATTTAAATGAACAAAGTGTGCAACACTCCAGTTCAGAAGATCATTGGAGATACAAATACAGGGACACTGCATTCTTTTTTTTTGTTACTCTTGGCTACCGGACCTGAGCTGAAAATTCTGTCGACACCATGTTCATTTCCATCCTTCGTGTGATTTTCCATCTTAACAAACTGAAATTTATGGTCCTGTTTCTCTAGCGAGGTTTCGGGTTTTGGATGCTCCACCTATTCTGCTGCATGTTACCTTACTTGCAGCTATAATATTCGTGTCACACTGGTTTGCTAAGTTTCATCAAGTTTCATTGTGTTTTTCAGTTTGGTCCAACAGAATAGAATGCAATGATATGTAATGAACCAGTGCACGGGACAATCGCCACTCTCGTACTACTTCAGATGCAGATGTAAGCTCTGCTCCTTTCCGGAAGGTAATTGAAAAAAAAAACACAGTAACACTGATACACATAACTCTCAGCATACTGATGTTTTTAATCTTTCTTTCTTATTAGTAAGGTTTTGTGTTTTGGATGTACCACCTGTCGTATTGCTATTTTGTTGTTTCCTGCTGTTGAGCTTGCTCTTTGCAAAGCATTCCCAACTTGGTGCTTGGCCCTGTTCACCGTCCAGGCTTTGTTTCCAAGGAGAAACAACCTTGGGATCTCTTGTGTTTGGATGCTCCACCCATTTTGATCTAGCATGTCGATTTCTACAGCCAGTCTATTACCTTGTAGTTCAGGATTCAGATGTAAATTGTGTTTAAACTATTTTCCAGAACATAATGTTGAAATAAAGTTAATACAAATAAACATGCAGTGTATTGTTCTTTCTACAGTACTGTGCACCATGCACCGTTTCAAGACTATGATTCTGTATATCTGCATACTGATGATTTTGATCTTTCTTTCTTAGTGTGGTTTTGGATTTTGGTTTCTGGATGCTGCACTCGGTGCTCTGTCTTTAACATACTGATCGTTTTGATCTTGCTTTTCTTAGCGAGGTTTTCGGTTTTGGATGCTCCACTCAATGCTTGTCGACCGGTTTGATTTGTACGACCATCGTATTTGCTATTTTTCTGTTTGCTGGTTGTTGCTTTCAACAGTGAAAGCTGGCTCCAAGGAGAAGCAACTTTGGAGTTCCAAGTGTGTTCCAGTGTTTTATTCTTCTTTTAGCTTCGGTTGCTATGGCCCGATTCGGCTAACGGGAACGTCGACTTCCATGGCGTGGACCTGGCCACTTGGGCACACACACACACCAAATACCAAATGGTCACTTAATTTGCCATGCCCGGGCTCGTCAAAACTTAGTCACGTAGGCTGCCCTGTCCTGCGCCGGCCTTATGGCTAGGTTGATTTAATCAGCCTACGAGAACCAGTCCAAGACTGGGACTTGTCGTCAATGGTAAGAGATGTAAACAACATGCCGCTCTCTCTATGGTTATGGTATGGTCTCAGGAGGCCCTGCCTTTGGTCTGCTTGGCTTTATTAAAGCAAACGTGTTGCATTTCGGCCTTCAGGACTACGAAGAGTTTCGTTGCATGAAGCAAGCGGCAGCTCTGCTACTTTGTTTTCTTGCTGTGTACTACACTTCTCCTTGCTTAACACAGTTAACAGTTGTTAACACTCAGACCAATTAGTGGTTGGTACTGACGGCCGCCAGTGTCTAGTGGTAGTAGTAGAATCACCTCCCTGCCTCGGGATCACATTAGTTATCTGGCACATCAAGGATGGAAGCTAGCTTGGAAGTTGGAACTTGGTCTAACAATATGTATGGTCATGTCACACTGGAGTTGTTTCTTTCTGGTTTCTGTCTTGCTGCTGATGGCTATGTGCTGAGAGGAAAACACAGGTGAGGACTGAGGCAGCCTATTGTTTTCCAGCATGTGTGGAAAACACAGTTTCTTTTGAAAACAGAAGATTATATTGGGTGACTAGAAGACATGGGCATGCAATTAATATGTTGGACTGTTCTCGTAGAGTGTTAGAGCAATCAGCCTCATTGCCACCTCCCATATGACAAAAGCTCGAGGGATTGGGGTAGGTTCAGATATCTTATCAGAAATCGTTCAAGCTTTTGCTACCTTGGATAAGGTAGCATCTGCCCGGAGCCGGGCCAGCTAACTAATTGTGTTTTTTTTCTGTCGATCAGTACGATATCACTCTGCATCATTTGGATATTCAGAGTAAGGTCGGAATCCAAGAGTATACCTCAAAAGGGTGCGTGTAGACGTCGTATATCTAGTGTATACTCCCCCACTGTCGTTATGACCAGACAGCTCCCATCTTTTCCTGCATTGACTCTTATCCTTGAGTTTGTTGTTCTCTTAGAGTGATAAGCAATCAACATCGCTGCCACCTCCCAGATGACAAAAGCTTCAAGAACTGTCAAATATCTTACAAACCATTCAAGCTTTTGCTACCTTGATAAATAGAAGTATATATCTTATACACCAAGGGTAAGTGAAGATCGTATAGTTGATTTCTAGCCTCAAGGATGTCATACCCAGACTCTGCATCTGCTAACGAACTCAGGTCTTGCTGAACAGTATTACACCAGAAGAGCTTAATCGGTGCACATCATCCGCACACTGATCAACGTTAGGCCACCATCCAAGAGTGTACTTTAAAAGGGTATGAGCAGACGTCGTGCATTTTTGACAAAAGAGACCACCTGGCCGAGTGAATTGTCAAAAAGGACCATCTCAGAAAATTATTGTCAAAAAGGACCACCTGCGTTGTGGCGGCACGCGTGGCAGGCGACACGTGTCGTCTGCCGCCACAGCCGGAGGCGGCAGGGCCTGCCACCGTTGCCCGTGGCGGCATGTCCACAGTGATCAATGAACATCTCAAAAAAATTTCAAAACGGGCTACTGTTCATCGATCAGGCCCTGCCGCCTCCGGCTGTGGCGGCAGGCAACACGTGTCACCTGGCACGCGTGCCGCCACGACGCAGGTGGTCCTTTTTTACAATAATTTTCGGAGGTGGTCCTTTTTGATAATTCACTCGGGCAGGTGGTCTCTTTTGTCAAAAATTCGTATAAGTAGCCTGCTACATGTTACTGGTATTGATTCTTCAGGTTCATTGCACGCACAAGATCGTCATGCCACTCGATTTGACTGAACCATAGGCAGACCAATGGGTACTTCCCCACTGTCGTTGTGACTCTCCCATCTTTTCATACCTTGACTCTTGTCCTTGAGGTTGTTGTGCACGTCTCTTAGTCCATTAATTCTCTATTGTTTCAGAAACCATATATACACGGCAAGCACAGCACTCCATATATGCGTACATATCTCCCTTAACAAATAAAGCACAGGTACAGGATTTACCATGAAAGAGCCTATATATGAACAGTTCCTAGGTAGGAGTAGTAGCCATATGGATACGAATTTCCTAGAAACATGTCAAGTCGTTGGCTAGCCTGATTGGGGTTGCTTCAGACGAAGACTTGCTGCCTTGCTGGGTGTGGCCCACTGTTTTTTGGAACCAAGTTAAGTCGTTTCAAATCCAAGTGTCCGATCGATCAGTAGCATGACAAGGAATTGTCGATGCTTGGATATGATGGGTCCTGACTTTGATTGGACGAGATGGTTTTCCTGTTCGATGCGACGTAAGGGAAATCGGTGGAGCAGAGAATAAGCCCGTTTGGTCCAATACCACCGGTGAACATCCATTTTGTGGAAGCAATGAGGATGTTCTTGTGATGTGGATCACGGCATCAGCTATTAGACGGAGGGAGTATGTGCAAAAAGCACGCATCAGTGGTAATTCTTTCTTTTTCCTCAACATGTAGAGCATAGCCCCGGATGCACGCATCCGATTTTTTGCAAAGTTTCACAGTGGAATTCAAAATTTACATCTCAAGAACAAAAGAGAAAGTGCTTATGCAACTTATAATCTTCTAAAAAGTTCTGAGCCACCCTGGTTGTAGATATCCCGAGCAATTCAGAAACCATATACTCCCGTTGCGCCTCCTATAGAGGAAGAAATAACCGGTCATGAATCCAACACGTAAACATACGGATAAGTGGAAATTCTCAAGGTTTTGCCCATAAGAAGTAAAAAATGATTTTTCTACCTCTGTTTTCCCCCTTACATAGGGTGTACCTTTGGCAGACACCTGGTCCGAGATTATGACAATGTTTATCTTATTGATCCTAGCTATTTCAACAAGCTATATGGGTTTCACCTTATGGTAAAATTTCACCTTATACCTAGATGTTACCTTTAAGGGCGTGACTAGCTTCCTATGTTTACTCTGCTTAGGCTAGAGTAAATTGCAGATTTTTAGTGTTTGTTGCGTCACCCTGAGATAGAAGCACATGATAATTACAGAAAATTCCAGTATATTATTTAAGTTTATATAGAGGTAAAATCGAAAACTATGGCCTTATATGACTGGAAGCCTCGTGGTGCCAAAATGAGGAGATTACAACGCCAACCAGTGTTAGATGCGATACTGAGTCTCGTGGTGCCAAAATGAGGAGATCCGCAATACATAAATACAAAATAGACTTATTGTTGAGCCAATCTGTTATTGTATATAACACGGGCCGAGAGTTAGCATCCTTTTTTATAAATACTATATCACTCAAACTAAATCACAGTTATCAATAAAAAGCAGATGCTCCAAGCAGGTTCAAAGCCTGCAACATATTTGTGCTGCATGTTGGGGTAGAGCGTGCTGCATGTGACACTCATCTCGGGGTTAGCCATGGCCCCGGTATCTCCCTTCGCGAAGATGGAGTTCGCCAAGAAGGTGGCGAAGTAGCGAATGGTGGGGTTCTGAATGGTGGCGGACTTCTTCCGCAGATAGTTCAAGTTCATGTACACAAAAATACGTCGCCAGGCTTCTGCTGCCTCTAAGACAACCTCCTCAGTAAGCTCGGGCTCTCTGGTAGTGGAGAACCCGAAGCAACCACAAAATTCCTCAAAAGTAAGGCAATACAGTGTACTGTTCAAGGAAAAACTCACAGTGGTGTCTCGGCCAAGGATGGCGAGGTCGTCATGGAAGGTCGCGAGGAACTCGAATGTGGCACGCTTGTACGTGTCACAATTGAGTGACGAGAAGACCTCCATGCCGGCGTTCCTCACCAGCGTGGTAAAATCGTTGTTGAGGCCTTGGTCGGTAAGAAAACCCTCATCGACCCACTTTGTCAGGAGTACTTTGCGAGCGGACATCCGCTTGTACTCCTTGTTGAAGTCGGTCTCGAGCACTTCCTTATCCTTCCGCGAATCGTGATGGCTGCTAGAGCCACCAGCTCCATTGCTCGAGCTCTTACGGAACGCACCGATAAAACTCATTGTGCTGCAATAAATTTCATAGCAAAAGTATAGGCATTAGGTTTCTATGGTATTATTCAACGATTACATGCACAAACATTGAATTCGAACGTATAGAATCAACAAGAAATTTCAAAAACTATGAACTCATCTAGGTAATCAATATGAGGGATTCAACCGTTCATTGCTGCAAATAACACATGAATCGGGTGAGAAACGTACCGATGTGAAGAATCCCCAACTCAAACGGACGAAATCGGCGAAGAATCGATGATTCTAGGGGATTAGGGTTTGAGATTTTGTGAGAGAGAGAAAGGAGAGAAATAATGGATGGTTTGGGGGTTTTTCCCGGCCAACTCGACGTTTTGGCGATGCCACTGATGCGGTACGGGCGGACGGTACGGGGCAAACCCGCCCATACCGGTGATCGCCACTGTTGGATGCGTCGGTTCGAGTAGGATTACATACCTGGATCTGGTACGGATGGACGGTACGGGCGGATGCCTGTTAAACTTTCTGTAAGTTGTCGACGAAGATTGAAGTTTCTCGTCCGAACTAGTACAGGTGGATGGTACGGGCAGATGCCCCCATACCGATGCCCGTTAAACTTTCAGTACATTTTCGACGAAACCTCGAAGTTCCTCCTTTGAACTGGTACGGGCAGATGGTATGGGCAGATGCCCTGTACCGATACCCGTTAAACTTACAGAGAAGTTTGACGCAAATCGCGAATCATGCTGCTTATTTGATACGGGCGGGTGGTGCGGTCGTACCCGTCGTACCGTTGTCCACCAAAGCTACTGTTCCAGTAATCATGTTCTCTTTTCTTCCTGGTCTCTCATTTGGGTCTTTTCCATTAAGAGTTTCTGCAATTCATCAGAACTAAGAAGAATTTATTACCGAAATCCTAATGTCTAAAAAGAAAGAAATAATCAAAACACTACAATAAAAACTAAATTGCGAGTAAAGAAAAAGATGGGTTGACTCCCATTAAGCATTTTATTAAAGGCTCACCCATTGCTTCAAGTATATTTTCGATAAGTGGAACTCACCGTAAGTTGTCCACTATCACAAAAATTTACCACTTGAGTACGCTTACCGGGCGGCACATACTTTTCTTCTAGCTTCTTAGGAAAGTATCGAGTAATCTGATCATCATAAATATTGAAAACGATCTTTCCCCCATGGCAATCAACATTCACTCGTGCGGTACTCAAAAATGGTCTCCCTAGTATAATGGAGAATTTATCATCATGATGCATATCTAAAATTATAAAGTCAATGGGTATGACTTGTTTATTTATTCTAAGCAACAAATCTTCTATCATCCCCACATGCTTCTTAGTTGTTTTATCAGCAGTTTGCAAAGTAATAGATGTCGGAGAATAATCTCCTAGGCATAGTTTCTTGTAAAGGTCATATGGCATAACACTAACACCTGCACCTAGGTCTCAAAGAGTATTGTGAATTCTAGTCTTTCCTATTGCACAAGTAATGGTAGGTATGCCAGGATCACCTAGTTTAGCTGGGAGTTTATCTCCATAGCTAGTCATCACGTCCACAGTTGTAGTTACTTTCTTTTTTCTTTTGAGAATATCACGAAGAAATTTAGTGTATGTATGAACTAATATAGCATTTGCTAATGGAAGTTCTAAACGAATTTTATCAACAGAATCAACAAAGGCGCCATAAAGGTGTTTACTATGATCAATCTTCATTCTATCAGGATAAGGAAGATCTTTAGTTGGTACCTTTGGTTTTACCTTTGGTGCTGGCTCCGGTTCCTTTTTGTTTGATTTCTACTTAGCCTTCTGCTTGTCTAGTTTCTTCTCCTTTGATATTATTTCTTCTTCTTTTTCTCGGCATACCACCTCTTCTTCTCTGGGGTCTACCGTCTCAGCATCATAATCATATACCTCGTCTTGGTTTTCAGTATTTTCTTCACTCGAGGCTTCTTTCTTCTTATTTTGTTCTTCATAGTCAATATCGTCTTGCGGATCAACAAGGTTTCTTCTTTTTGGCTCATTCTTCCTAGTTCTTTAGCTTTACGAGCCTATTCTTCTTGATACCAAGCTGGACCTGTAGGTTCCTGCGTTTCTGTACCTCGTCTTGTGACAACATTAGTAGGAATAGCTTTACTAAAATCCTTTTGGCTTAAAATCAAAGCTTGAGCTTTAGCTATTTGGTCACATTGCACTTGAACCATGTCAAGATGTTTACTTAAGTGCTTAGTTGTGTGACTCAAATCGTCTAGTATTATTGCTAAAGCATTTATATCGCCCTTGTGGAGCGTTAAATGCCTAAACATTAGATTTTTAAACTTAGTTTGTTGATACCAACAAGTTTTCATTTCTAATTCAAAATCATTGTCTACTACCATAGCATGTAGCTTATCAATTTCACTTTCAATAGATAACTTGGTTGATATACCTTTCTCTTCCCAACTTTCTAAGTGCAGGCATAAGTTCAGGGGATATAAAGAGCATACATTTCTTTGACTCAATCTCACCAAAAGGATTATTGCTCATCATTATAGGCTCTGTCGGCGATTTTTTTACTACCTCCTTATAGGTTAATGAATTTAGAGTTCCTCCTGCACATGCATCAACCATCTGTTTAGATTCATCATTAAGACCACAATAAAATTATTGTATGATAACATTATCCATGAAACCGTGGTTGGGAACCCTCATAAGCAAACCGGAGAATCTTCCCCAAGCTTGAGCGAAGCTCTCTCCAATATGCTAGAAGAAATTAGTAATTTCCCTCTTAACCTACATAGTCTTATAGAAAGGATTAAATTACACGGATTATTTTATGCAATCTTTCCAGCTAGCAAAAGTATTTCTTGGTAAGGCTTGCAACCATTGAAATGCCTTATCCTTCAAAGACCAACGAAATAATTTAAGCAGTAAGAAATCTTTAGCCAAATTCTTAGGCCCAACTACCTCACATATATCATTCACCCTAGTTAAGTGAATGCCTGGATCTTCATGTTCTTCTCCTGAAAAGGCATTATCTTGCATCATAATTAATATCTCGGGATCTATTTCATATTCAATGCCCCTAACATCAGGATAGATGATAGAATTTTTTGCAACTAGAGTTGAAGGAGTCCCATATTCCCCTAAAGCTTTGCTAGGCTCTACTGCCTTAGCTGTGATGGATAAGTTTTCCGTCATGGTACTTAAACTGTTTACATCTACAACACACGAATTGGCTAAATTCTGAATAACTTCCAGACGTCTAGAGTCTGGTACTCGATCAATGAAGTTTGGTAGATACACTCTACCTGAGCGTGTGGAACCTCTGTCCTCAATAGAGATCATCAAATCTTACAAGTGTCAAGAAACAAACACCCTGCGCTTAGCTCCCCGGTAACGGCGCCAGAAAATACTTGGTGGCCTGCAAGAACACATGGTCATTCGTTCATATTTTCATGGAACTATTAATTTCCGGTTTTTATATTGTATCCTAACAAGGAGCATAGGAGGATGTTTATCTGCGGTGTTTCAGTCACACCCAAGGCGTCACAAGTCTTAGGTGAATTGAGTGCAAGAATTAAAATGGAAAGTTGTGAGTGTAAATAAGAAGAGTTTTGAGTGTTGATGGTGCAATAAAGTAAAGTGCATAAAAGTAAATAGCTAAAAGAAATGTATAAGTTTTTGCAGATGGAAAAGTAGGCACTGGGTGATTCGGTTCACGGTGATAGTGAATGTGCCACGTGGGATAAATGTGATAAGTGAATATGATTCTTCATATTTATATCTGAGAAGGCAAGCAACCCAATAGAGAGAAGGACTCCTCTTGGTAGATTTTATCTTCCTCCAATAATCCTTCTACCTGTTACCAAAGCAATGGTCAGCACATCTATTAAGGTGGTTAGACCGGAGTAAAGCTTTAAGATTGGTGGTTCCTTGTGATTCCTCGAGTACTGCTAGATCCTCATTGATATCGGCCGTGTCATTCGGGGGTCACCGATTCACTAGCAAACAAGTTCTTGTTTATGAGTTCTTGAGATCATGCTATCTTGGCCCTTAAATTGGATAACAACATTAGGTGCACATAAACATTCATACTCATATATGTAATAATCTTAAACATAAATTCACAAATAGATGGAATAAAATTGGCACATCACATCTCACCGATGCCCTACATCTTCGACGCCAATGGGATCTACTCACACATGAGAGGAGAATAGCATAACATCATCATGACAAAGTAAATAGAATTCATCTTGATATTATTGTAGCAAGCCACAATAGTTGAAGATCAAATCAAATACAAACTAGGATGGAATAGAGGTTTCAATCCCTAATCGTATAAGTATGAATCTCTCTCTCTCAGTACAAATACGAGTTGACTATACTTAGCCGGATCCAACGTTAACACCCTAGTCATCCCTACCAAGTACGGCTAGAAGATGGAGCTCGAAGGATTTACTGGAATGGAGTTCGCGGTGGTCGGAGTCGCCGGCGGTGAATTTTGCTGCGGTGGCTCGCCGGACTTAAGAACTCGATGAACTGGACGAACAACTCGCGGCGGCGCTCAAACTCCGGTGACCTTCCGGTGGGTTCCGGCACGGCGGAGGAGGAGCTCGGAGGCGGCGCTGAGGCGAGAGGTGAAAAGGGAGGTGAATGGGAGATTAGGGTGGACGGTGAGATATTTATAGGCCGCGGGAGGAGATTCGTGCTCTGCATCCTGTGGTCGGAACGCAAGCGTCGCGCCGTTGGATGGCTGACACGTGTCGTAAACCCTAAGCGGTAAAAATGGCTAAGGATAAGTTACCGCTCAAATCGCCCGAAAATGGCGCCAAGACTGGCGGAACCGTTTGAACTTTTTCGAGGTTTCGAGTGGAAGTTTAAAAACTATTAACCGTTATCTCAGCAGGGAAGTAACCCGGAGACACGTTGTAACAATGCTGTCGATGGATGAAGTCCCGCGGGATAAAGGAATTTTCCGACTAAAAGTTGGAAAGAAGAAAAAGTGAAGTTGGAGTTCTTCAAGTTTCCCCATGTTGCCGAGAGGAATGTTGGAAGACACGAAGCTTTACCAAAGCGGAAACAAGAGGTGAATCTCGGAGAACTCTGGGGGCTACTGTTGTGGGTATACTTCATGGGTGTACCATCGACAGTGCCTAGATCCGGCAAGCCCGGGTGGCCCACAGACGGTGATGTGGCATGCGGCCCATCGGGCGGCCCAGTTGCTGTGAATCATGAAGGATGAAGTCCAGACCAGGATCAGGGAGCCGGATCCCAACCGATCTACGAAGGAGGCCGGATCCGTGGAGGCCCATGAGGAACCCCGATCCAGTACGACATAGATGGAAGGCGGATCCTTGGCGTACCCGGCAAGACATTGTACCGTAGTTAGGCAACCTGTAATCCGGCTAGGACTCTCCACGTAAACCCTAGATCCGTGCGCCTTTATAAGCCGGATCCTGGGAGCCCTAAGGGAAAAAAACCACAACTCATTGTAACAACGCGAAAACACCCAGATAATTCCAGACAAGCAGCAGTAGGCCCTGTCATCGAGCAGGTGTTCCGAAGCTGGGTAAATCGCGTACCACCGTCCCAAGGATTCTCCGCCCAATGGCCCCTACTTCTTCTCCCCCTCGTGAGGATCCCTCCTCCAAGGTACCGTCGAATAGGCAACGACAGTAGCCTTGGATATAAAACCATCTCAAATCAATTTTGTGCATGCCATGTGGACACACACAAGTTTTGGGGCCATTCACACCCTCTGAGCCTCGATTTCTGGGGAAACCCTACTTCTGTTGACCGCGCGGTCTACCCCTTTGACTACATCCCAGTGGGGGTCCCCAGGTGGGCATATGCATCCATTTGAGCTTGGTTAGGTCGTAGGTACATGTTTTAACAAGGATCAGCCCACATGATCTAAAGGTCCCCTCCGGTTCACCGCCCAGGGAGTTCCCCACTACACGTCCAGAATCTGCCTAAGTGTCGGAACCCCATGTCTGAGAAGCCAGACACACCTAGGGGGTAGCCTTGGATATAAAACCATCTCAAATCAATTTTGTGCATGCCATGTGGACACACACAAGTTTTGGGGCCATTCACACCCTCCGAGCCTCGATTTCTGGGGAAACCCTACTTCTGTTGACCGCGCGGTCTACCCCTTTGACTACATCCTAGCGGGGGTCCCCCGGTGGGCATATGCCTCCATTTGAGCTTGGTTAGGTCATAGGTACATGTTTTAACAAGGATCAGCCCACATGATCTAAAGGTCCCCTCCGGTTCACCGCCCAGGGAGTTCCCCACTACACGTCCAGAATCTGCCTAAGTGTCGGAACCCCATGTCCGAGAAGCCAGACACACCTGGGGGGTAGCCTTGGATATAAAACCATCTCAAATCAATTTTGTGCATGCCATGTGGACACACACAAGTTTTAGGGCCATTCACACCCTCCGAGTCTCGATTTCTGACAAAACCCTACTTCTGTTGACCGCGCGGTCTACCCCTTTGACTACATCCCAGCGGGGGTCCCCCCGGTGGGCATATGCCTCCATTTGAGCTTGGTTAGGTCATATGTACATGTGGTAACAAGGATCATCCCATATGATCTCAAGGTTCTCTCCGGTTCACCTCCCAGGGAGTTCCCCCTATACATCCAGAATCTGCCTAAGTGTAGGAACCCCATGTCCGAGAAGCCAGACACACCTGGGGGGTAGCCTTGGATATAAAACCATCTCAAATCAATTTTGTGCATGCCATGTGGACACACACAAGTTTTGGGTCCATTCACACCCTCCGAGGCTCGATTTCTGACGAAACCCTACTTCTGTTGACCGATCGGTCTACCCCTTTGACTACATCCCAGCGGGGGTCCCCCGGAGGGCACATGCCTCCATTTGAGCTTGGTTAGGTCATATGTACATGTTTTAACAAGGATCATCCCATATGATCTCAAGGTCCCCTCCGGTTCATCGCCCAGGGAGTTCCCCCCTACACGTCTAGAATCTGCCTAAGTGTCGGAACCCCATGTCCAAGAAGCACTACTAGGGAAAGGCTTACCGCCGGCGACCTGGAATGGCTTACCGCCGGCGCCTTTGCATTCGCCGGCGATCACCTCGCCGGTGGTAATGCCTCATCGCCGGCGCCTTCCAATTCGCCGGTGGTAAGTGGCCGTTACCGCCGGCGTTTCACTCAATTCGCCGGGGGTAAGCCTTTCCGCCGGCGCTTCGCCATCTCGCCAGGGGCATCGTCTTACCGCCGGCGCTTCTCGTTTCGCCAGCGGTACTATTAACAAGAGCTGCAGATCCTTACCGCCGGCGCTTCCCATTTCGCCAGCGGTAACGTTAGCAGGAGCATCAGGCTGTTACCGCCGGCGCCTTCCCATTTCGCCAGCGGTAATATTAATAGGAGCAAAAAAATAAAATCCGAATTACAGGCAAATACCAGAATTCATAGCATATACACAGAATATACAGGCAAATACCATAATGATAGCAAGATATACATCATTAGCAAGATACACATCATTAGAAAGTCCCGAAATGTCCATAACATGCATGCATGCATCAATAACACAAGTGTCGACCATATGGTTCAAACATCACGACTCGAAGTAGCACATATTACACAAATACATACAAGTCCAGTCGACGACCTAGCTAAACAACAATGACATAGTAAACTATAGAGGCGGTGGCGGCAAGCATCATCACGATGAAAGGGGTCCTCCACATCTCCCTCCTCTGTCCCGCTCGAAAGTTGGCGTATCGAGCTTCCGCCTCCTCCAAAGTGGTGTACCCCTTGTAACTGTTACCGCTGAAACGGTGAACCTGCCTCCTACAGTCTTCCCAGTCCTCGTAGACTCCAGGAACCCTGCCGTGGTAGACGACATAGTACGTCATCTATGCAAACACAGAAAAAAGAAATGAAAGTTGTTAGTACATTAGTAGAGAGAGATATAACATAGAGTACTAGTGCAAAGAAAAAGCATGGAAATTACTTAAGTAATTTTATGACTAACATTTGCAAAGGACAAAAGTTTTTGAGTCAAGTCGGCTTCGGCGGGAAGGGACGGATGCCCTCGAGCGTGGTGAATGTTCTGTCGTCACATCCATCTTCTAATCGGCCTTCTATCACGGCCTTAGAAAGTGCGGGACCATAGTGGAACAAGCCACCATTACCGCAGACATCCCTCCAGAGTATTGTGCAAATGGTCCGCTGGATGGCACGGAACTCGGCTCTCACGTTTTCATCGGTGGTCTCCGCCATGTTCACGAACATCCGCTGAAGACTGGATGGCAACAAGAGATCGTTCTGAGACCTTACAATCGACCTCATCTGTAGGATGGCAAACCAGGCCTCCATCCCATTGTCATGCGCCGATTGCTTGAGGCAGGGGAACTTGGTTATGTGGTTGCACACATAGCAACCTTTAACTTTCTTCTCATGCCTGATTTTGTCGATGCCAACCTCGGCTATGAAGCCGCTGAGGGCTTTATCAAGTGTAGACTTAAGGTCGGTGAAGTCCTTGTCCGGATCAAGCCCGGAGTCGAGGTAACTGACATGTGAATGATACGGGTGAAAGAGGAGGAGGGTGCAGTACTTGAATCTGTGCAAAATGGAAATAAACCATCATACTCGATCAACTATGAAGGAAATTCATGAAAGAATGTAATAGAGGGTACTCTAGTAACCAAATACTTACTCGCGGAAATATGGTATGGCAAAGCATTTCTTATCCTTGTTTAACACCAAGAAATCCTTGATGTACTTTGCTAGAAACGCTTGTTCGTTCTGGACGATAGTTGGAGTCATGTAGAAGGGGTCCATGATAGCGATGTCCGTTGTGTTCTCCATGGCGATATCGTGCGCCATGCTGAGCGATAGGAGGCGGACCAAGTTTCGGTCGAGCTGTTGCATGTTCAAGAGCCTGAAGATGTCTTCATATCGAATGAACATCAAGTCCGCAGGGTATGTGGTGACAAAGCCAAAGCCAGTGGGCACCTTGGCCGTCAAAACTGGGTACGAGGGATTTCTATCTCGAAGAAGTAGGTCGTCCTTCATTAGAACAGCATCATGCAAGCTCCTCATATCCGGCGTCACCTGCTGGACAATGTGTGCCGGCAGCATAGGCTGGCCTAGGTGATGCATCTTCCTCCACGGGGTCGGCAACTTGTCATTAACCACTTTCTTGCTTGCGGCAACATCTCCGGACTTCTTCCGCTTCCTGACCTTCTTCTTACTGCAACTGGGAGTGGCGTTTTGTTTCATACCCTCCGTGGTCGCACCAAGGAGTGTCCTCGGGGTAAGCCCAACTCGGGGTGGAGCGGTGAAGGCGGTAGTGTCTTCCTGCTCGGGAGTTTCTTGTGAAAGGAACAACTTCTTCTTTAGCGTACGATCGGCGGGTGGCTTGTAAGGAGAAACCCCGTCGCCCTCCATCTCAGCGATGAACGTATCGATTGGAGCTTGATCGATGTCCAACGCGTTGCCGTGCTGACTCTCGGGCTGACTGTCGGGCTGGCTATCGGGCTCAAAAGGACTACCAGCCGGTGGAGGACTCGGGGCAGCCATCGCATCCTGAGGAGTGACCATGCCATAGCTTGCCTCCGAACCTGAGGCGGCGGTGTTCAGCCGAATTAGGGCTTTCGGCCATAGAAGGATGTGATTCTTGAGGTCCCCGAGAGTGAGCGGGGTTTCCATTTCCGGGGGTTGATAAGGAGGATGGAGGTCTTGGCATCCCGGTAACGACCGGTTCACGCGAACCCGGCTCATGCTATCATCCATCCTGGCGCAGTGGAACGTCCAATTTTTTGGCAGGAGGACACTGCTGCTCGCTACATCCTTCAACTTGTTATCCACATTCAGTAGGAAGGTGCAAGGAGTCACGTCCTCCTGTGAAAACATGTGTAGGTCAGAGAGGGGCGATGACAAAGTATCTAATTTGTAGAGGCTTGAGAGGCTAAATTAATTACCGTGAGGGCGTCGAGCTCGGCTCGCGTCGAAGGACCGAGGCCAAGCTTGCACGTGACTGAGGGGCTACTGGTGCCCCCCATGGCCGCCGAATCCTCTCTAGCGCATACCAAGTTGGGTGTGCATTGAGCATGCATAGTTGGAGGCCGGTTGTCGGAGTTGCTGACGCCTAGGCTGATCACCGGCATCGGTCCCTTTTGGCCGCCGGCGAAGTAATTCTTCATCGATAGCACAAGATCAGGGATGATTTCATTGACCCTGCTGGCCACCGCGTCATCAACCTTGCTAGCAACCGCGGCACTGACGCGTTGCTCCATGGTTGATTCCAAGTCGGCCACCTTTTTCAGAAGAGCCTCGTGCTCCCGGTCCTTCTGCGCCTGCCGCGACTCCTTAGTGCTTGCGGGCATGTCCAAGCCATAGTCGACAAGCTTGCGACCTCCTCCAGCGCCGGGGACACGGTGGGGCTTGTCCAATGGCGGCCGTTCCTTCACGGTGTTCAGACCCTTGATAAAAGGCGTGTCCCACGGGACTTTGCCCGTCGACGTCTGGGTCGAGGAGCCAGCTGATTCGGCGGCTGCTTGTTCCCTCAACTGACAGAAGTAACATGAACAATTTTAGAATGTAATGGACTTGGTGAGCAATATCAAATTAATAAGCTGGTAAATTGCTTACCACCTCATTCTCAAGTGCCTTCACCTTCGCGTCGGCGACCAACTCAACTCCCACCACCACATCAGGTTTCGTGACACGTTTCCCATCCATTTCTCTATGGTATCGGGACCTGAGATATGCCCTGAAGAGTGGGTCTTTGTACTTGGCAAAAGGGGGCTCGAGGCCAGCGTTTATGTAGGCCTGGTCCTCCTTGTCCCATGCCGGCTGCTTGCCTTCGAAGCCACGACAACCGAGATGGTGGTGACCGATGTTCTTATCCGCCAGCTCCTTCCCCCAGGCCGATTGTTGTTTGGTGTACTCGAGCTGCTCGTTTTCCAAGAATTTATTATACTGATCCAGCGTCATCCGCGGGAAGTGGCGCTGGATCTCTGTCCAAGTCTCATTGTCACCAAGCATCCCCCTCAGCATCGTTTTATAACCGCTGAGGTTCTTGGTGAACTTAGAGAGGGCTCGTCTGTTCACGATGTTATCCTTGGGATCCTCGTTCCTGTATTCCACAGGGAACTCATACCGTGCGTGCAGCCGCGCAAGGAGTTGGGCCTGCAGATGCTGCTTCTTCTTGGTTCGGAGTTTCGTCTCGTTGACGTCGACGACGTCCCGAAGGATTGCTCCCAGTTGGAGGCCGCTTCGCCTAGGTGGAGGTCCCTCGACCTCATCCTTCGCATTGAACAGGTCTCCACGCTTCCTCCACGGGTCATTCTTGGGAAGCCACATTCGATGCCTCATGTAGACGGTTTTTGAAGACCCGGGATCCTTACCCAGTTGTAAAAACGGCGTCTTTTCCATGCACCTCACACATGCCTTGTGTCCGTGGCACACCTGGCACGCGATATATCCGTATCCAAGATAGTCCTGCACCGTCGTCAACAGTGCGGCTTTCATATGGAAAGTTTCTTGTCCGTAGGCGTCCCAAGTTTCTATCCCTTCCTCCCACAGAGTGACTAGCTCCTCCTTCAATAGCTCCAGATACAGGTTGATATCGCTCCCTGGCTGCGTCGGCCCTTGGATTAGCATACTCATGTGTATGTACTTCTTCTTCAGGCATAGCCATGGAGGGAGATTGTACATCCATACAAACACGGGCCAGGTGCTGTGCTTGCTGCTTTGGTTCCCAAACGGATTGAGTCCGTCGGTGCTCGCACCCAACCTGATGTTCCTTGGTTCTTCCCCGAATTCTTCGTAATACTCATCGTCTAATGCTTTCCACTGGCTTGCATCCGAAGGGTGTGTTAGCACTGGGTTTTCAACCCATTCTACATCACGCATCACCGCCTCCTTTCTATCCGCGTGCCAGCGCATGAGCTTTGCTTCCTTGGGGTCCACGAAGTACCGCTGCAGACGGGGCGTGAGCGGGAAGTACCACACAACTTTTCGAGGAGATTTTCTTGTCCCTCTCTTGTATCGAGATTCGCCACACTGTGGGCATGTATCGAGATTGGCATGCTCGTTCCGATATATTACGCAGTCACTGATGCATGCGTGGTATTTCTGGTGCGGTAAATCGAGAGGGCACACGATTTTCTTGACCTCCTGTAGGCTACCGGCACATGTGTTATCTTTAGGAAAGTGGATCTTCAAGTATCCGAAGAGTTCGTCCACGCTTGTGTCCGTCCATTTGTGCTTTGCCTTCATCTCCATAATATCGAGAGCGTATCTCAGACGGCTCTCCTCCGTCCCACGAGCTGCATCGTACAACGGAGTTCTCGAGTCTACCTCGAGTTGATCCAGCTTAGCCTTCCGTCTACCAGCGATTTTGGGGTCGGTCGATGTGTTGCTGAGAAGAAGTTCTTGAACATGACGGTCCTGCACGGCCGCGGTTAGCGGGGTAATTCTACTCATGTCCTCGTCGGCCGCATGTTCTTCCTGGCCTTCTTGATCACCATCAACGTGTGCGCCATCCTCTTCAACCTCGTCTCCATTGACGTATGGGGCATCCTCTTCATCACCTTCGTTATCATCATCTCCACCATCATCATCTCCATCATCATCACCTTCGATATCATCATCTCCATCATCACTCATCCACTGAGTATGCCCCTCCATGAAACTATACCTGAGCAGGTGCTCATTCACTATGCCTGAAAAGGGGTCGAACAACGACCCTAGCTTGCATCTTCGACAAGGACACATTATATCCTTTCGCTTTTTTTGATACATGTCGGCCGTCGCGCGTTCCACGTATCTATCCACGACGCTTTCCCTCATCTTGATGACCATCGTCGCCTACAGGACAAGATAATTGATTACAACCGCCGCCTCGGTTTTCACGAAAAAATTCGGCATGACCTTTGCTAAATATTGTCATGCTGGAGTTCCAAAAATTCGCCGGAACGGAAGTTAATCAACATTCCGGCAAAACATTGGCAACTCAATGTTCCTGCACACGTCAACAAATGCAAAACAATGCATTTACATATATGGAACCGCGTCTTTTGCCATCACTAGTGACATAACCGTGACTTTTCACCAACTCATGAACATTCCACTCATTAGTTATATACCTATTAGTTGATGCGACGTCCAAAAGCACCGGAGAGACGCCACACGTCGACTTTTATGCTCGAGAGATCTAGAGATCTAGAAATAGAGAGTAGCTAGATCTAGTGGAAAAGGTGGTGGGATCTAGATCTAGATCATGCAAATCATGCTAGAGGGGCTAGGTAGTGCATGATTTGCTCAAATACATCATATTTTGTTGGTTGAAATAGCTAAAATAGGTGGGGGAATGAGCTAACTAGTGCTTGGGTTGATTTGCCATCACATATGAGTGTGTGTGGGTGGTAGTAGGTGGCTGGTCGTCTTAATAATGGCCAGCCCCAGGTTACCGCCGGCGCTTACATACCAAAATGCCAGCGGTACAGGTCGTTACCGCCGGCGTCTACGGGCCCGAAACGCCGGTGGTAAATGAAGGCTGCGTGGCCCACCCTGGCGCGGCGGCAGGGCCCATTACCCCCGGCGTCAACAACCCACGTCGCCGGCGGTAGAGCCAATTACCCCCGGCGCCTTCGGGGACAATTCGCCGGCGGTAAGTGAAGGCTGCGTGGCCCACGCTGGCGCGGCGGCAGGCCCCATTACCCCCGGTGTCAACAGCCCACGTCGCCGGCGGTGGAGCCCATTACCCCCGGCGCCTTCGGGTCCAATTCGCCGGCGGTAACGCCAGGCCCAATTATGATACCGCGGCCCATTGTATCGCCGGCGCCTGCGTGCCCATTTCGCCGGCGGTATTGGTGGCACCCCCGGTGCCATCCTACCTCCTGCGCCGGCGGTAGTGTTAGGCCCACCTGGAAGCTATTACCGATGGCATCTTCAACTCGTATTTGCCGGCGGTAAGGAGTGCGGCTATAAGCTATTCCCTAGTAGTGAAGCCAGACACACCTGGGGGGTAGCCTTGGATATAAAACCATCTCAAATCAATTTTGTGCATGCCATGTGGACACACACAAATTTTGGGGCCATTCACACCCTCCGAGGCTCGATTTCTGGGAAACCCTACTTCTGTTGACCGCGCGGTCTACCCCTTTGACTACATCCTAGCGGGGGTCCCCCGGTGGGCATATGCCTCCATTTGAGCTTGGTTAGGTCATAGGTACATGTTTTAACAAGGATCAGCCCATGTGATCTCAAGGTCCCCTCCGGTTCACCGCTCAGGGAGTTCCCCCCTACACGTCCAGAATCTGCCTAAGTGTCGGAACCCCATGTCCGAGAAGCTAGACACACCTGGGGGTAGCCTTGGATATACAACCTTCTCAAATCAATTTTGTGCATGCCATGTGGACACACACACAAGTTTTGGGGCCATTCACACCCTCTGAGGCTCGATTTCTGGGGAAACCCTACTTCTGTTGACCGCGCGATCTACCCCTTTGACTACATCCCAGCGGGGGTCCCCCGGTGGGCATATGCCTCCATCTGAGCTTGGTTAGGTCATAGGTACATGTTTTAACAAGGATCGGCCCATATGATCTAAAGGTCCCCTCCGGTTCACCGCCCAGGGAGTTCCCCCCTACACGTCCAGAATCTGCCTAAGTGTCGGAACTCCATGTCCGAGAAGCCAGACACATCTGGGGGGTAGCCTTGGATATAAAACCATCTCAAATCAATTTTGTGCATGCCATGTGGACACACACAAGTTTTAGGGCCATTCACACCCTCCGAGGCTCGATTTCTGACGAAACCCTACTTCTGTTGACCGCGTGGTCTACCGCTTTGACTTCATCCCAGCGGGGGTCCCCCGGTGGGCATATGCCTCCATTTGAGCTTGGTTAGGTCATATGTACATGTGGTAACAAGGATCATCCCATATGATCTCAAGGTTCTCTCCGGTTCACCTCCTAGGGAGTTCCCCCTATACATCCAGAATCTACCTAAGTGTAGGAACCCCATGTCCGAGAAGCCAGACACACCTGGGGGGGGGGGATTAGCCTTGGATATAAAACCATCTCAAATCAGTTTTGTGCATGCCATGTGGACACACACAAGTTTTGGGGCCATTCACACCCTCCGAGGCTCGATTTCTGACGAAACCCTACTTCTGTTGACCGCGTGGTCTACCCCTTTGACTACATCCCAGCGGGGTTCCCCGGTGGGCATATGCCTCCATTTGAGCTTGTTTAGGTCATAGGTACATGTTTTAACAAGGAGCAACCCATATGATCTAAAGGTCCCCTCCGGTTCACCTCCCAGGGAGTTCCCCCTATACATCCAGAATCTGCCTAAATGTCGGAACCCCATGTCCGAGAAGCCAGACACACCTGGGGGGTAGCCTTGGATATAAAACCATCTCAAATCAACTTTGTGCATGCCAGGTGGACACACACAAGTTTTGGGGCCATTCACACCCCCCGAGGCTCGATTTCTGGGGAAAACCTACTTCTGTTGACCGTGCGGTCTACCCCTTTGACTACAACCCAGCGGGGGTCCCCCGGTGGGAATATGCCTTCATTTGATATTGGTTAGGTCATATGTACATGTGGTAACAAGGATCATCCCATATGATCTCAAGGTTCTCTCCGGTTCACCTCCTAGGGAGTTCCCCCTATACATCCAGAATCTGCCTAATTGTAGGAACCCCATGTCCGAGAAGCCAGACACACCTGCGGGGTAGCCTTGGATATAAAACCATCTCAAATCAATTTTGTGCATGCCATGTGGACACACACAAGTTTTGGGGCCATTCACACCCTCCGAGGCTCGATTTCTGGGGAAACCCTACTACTGTTAACCGCGCGGTCTACCCCTTTGACTACATCCCAGCGGGGGTCCCCCGGTGGGCACATGCCTCCAATTGAGCTTGCTTAGGTCATATCTTCATGTTTTAACAAGGATCAACCCATATGATCTCAAGGTCCCCTCCGGTTCACCGCCCAGGGAGTTCCCCCCTACACGTCTAGAATCTGCCTAAGTGTCGGAACCCCATGTCCGAGAAGCCAGACACACCTGGGGGTAGCCTTGGATATAAAACCATCTAAAATCAATTTTGTGCATGCCATGTGGACACACACAAGTTTTGGGGCCATTCACACCCTCCGAGTCTCGATTTCTGACGAAACCCTACTTCTGTTGACCGCGCGGTCTACCCCTTTGACTACATCCCAGCGGGGGTCCCCCGGTGGGCATATGCCTCCATTTGAGCTTGGTTAGGTCATATGTACATGTGGTAACAAGGATTATCCCATATGATCTCAAGGTTCTCTCCGGTTCACCTCCCAGGGAGTTCCCCCTATACATCCAGAATCTGCCTAAGTGTAGGAACCCCATGTCCGAGAAGCCAGACACACCTGGGGGGTAGCCTTGGATATAAAACCATCTCAAATCAATTTTGTGCATGCCATGTGGACACACACAAGTTTTAGGGCCATTCACACCCTCCGAGGCTCGATTTCTGACGAAACCCTACTTCTGTTGACCGCGTGGTCTACCGCTTTGACTTCATCCCAGCGGGGGTCCCCCGGTGGGCATATGCCTCCATTTGAGCTTGGTTAGGTCATATGTACATGTGGTAACAAGGATCATCCCATATGATCTCAAGGTTCTCTCCGGTTCACCTCCTAGGGAGTTCCCCCTATACATCCAGAATCTACCTAAGTGTAGGAACCCCATGTCCGAGAAGCCAGACACACCTGGGGGGGGATTAGCCTTGGATATAAAACCATCTCAAATCAGTTTTGTGCATGCCATGTGGACACACACAAGTTTTGGGGCCATTCACACCCTCCGAGGCTCGATTTCTGACGAAACCCTACTTCTGTTGACCGCGTGGTCTACCCCTTTGACTACATCCCAGCGGGGTTCCCCGGTGGGCATATGCCTCCATTTGAGCTTGTTTAGGTCATAGGTACATGTTTTAACAAGGAGCAACCCATATGATCTAAAGGTCCCCTCCGGTTCACCTCCCAGGGAGTTCCCCCTATACATCCAGAATCTGCCTAAATGTCGGAACCCCATGTCCGAGAAGCCAGACACACCTGGGGGGTAGCCTTGGATATAAAACCATCTCAAATCAACTTTGTGCATGCCAGGTGGACACACACAAGTTTTGGGGCCATTCACACCCCCCGAGGCTCGATTTCTGGGGAAAACCTACTTCTGTTGACCGTGCGGTCTACCCCTTTGACTACAACCCAGCGGGGGTCCCCCGGTGGGAATATGCCTTCATTTGATATTGGTTAGGTCATATGTACATGTGGTAACAAGGATCATCCCATATGATCTCAAGGTTCTCTCCGGTTCACCTCCTAGGGAGTTCCCCCTATACATCCAGAATCTGCCTAAGTGTAGGAACCCCATGTCCGAGAAGCCAGACACACCTGCGGGGTAGCCTTGGATATAAAACCATCTCCAATCAATTTTGTGCATGCCATGTGGACACACACAAGTTTTGGGGCCATTCACACCCTCCGAGGCTCGATTTCTGGGGAAACCCTACTACTGTTAACCGCGCGGTCTACCCCTTTGACTACATCCCAGCGGGGGTCCCCCGGTGGGCACATGCCTCCAATTGAGCTTGCTTAGGTCATATCTTCATGTTTTAACAAGGATCAACCCATATGATCTCAAGGTCCCCTCCGGTTCACCGCCCAGGGAGTTCCCCCCTACACGTCTAGAATCTGCCTAAGTGTCGGAACCCCATGTCCGAGAAGCCAGACACACCTGGGGGTAGCCTTGGATATAAAACCATCTAAAATCAATTTTGTGCATGCCATGTGGACACACACAAGTTTTGGGGCCATTCACACCCTCCGAGTCTCGATTTCTGACGAAACCCTACTTCTGTTGACCGCGCGGTCTACCCCTTTGACTACATCCCAGCGGGGGTCCCCCGGTGGGCATATGCCTCCATTTGAGCTTGGTTAGGTCATATGTACATGTGGTAACAAGGATTATCCCATATGATCTCAAGGTTCTCTCCGGTTCACCTCCCAGGGAGTTCCCCCTATACATCCAGAATCTGCCTAAGTGTAGGAACCCCATGTCCGAGAAGCCAGACACACCTGGGGGGTAGCCTTGGATATAAAACCATCTCAAATCAATTTTGTGCATGCCATGTGGACACACACAAGTTTTGGGTCCATTCAAACCCTCCGAGGCTCGATTTCTGACGAAACCCTACTTCTGTTGACCGATCGGTCTACCCCTTTGACTACATCCCAGCGGGGCTCCCCCGGAGGGCACATGCCTCCATTTGAGCTTGGTTAGGTCATATGTACATGTTTTAACAAGGATCATCCCATATGATCTCAAGGTCCCCTCCGGTTCACCGCCCAGGGAGTTCCCCCCTACATGTCTAGAATCTGCCTAAGTGTCGGAACCCCATGTCCAAGAAGCCAGACACACCTGGGGGGTAGCCTTGGATATAAAACCATCTCAAATCAATTTTGTGCATGCCATGTGGACACACACAAATTTTGGGGCCATTCACACCCTCCGAGGCTTAATTTCTGGGAAACCCTACTTCTGTTGACCGCGCGGTCTACCCCTTTGACTACATCCTAGCGGGGGTCCCCCGGTGGGCATATGCCTCCATTTGAGCTTGGTTAGGTCGTAGGTACATGTTTTAACAAGGATCAGCCCGTGTGATCTCAAGGTCCCCTCCGGTTCACCGCTCAGGGAGTTCCCCCCTACACGTCCAGAATCTGCCTAAGTGTCGGAACCCCATGTCCGAGAAGCCAGACACACCTGGGGGTAGCCTTGGATATAAAACCATCTCAAATCAATTTTGTGCATGCCATGTGGACACACACAAGTTTTGGGGCCATTCACACCCTCTGAGGCTCGATTTCTGGGGAAACCCTACTTCTGTAGACCGCACGATCTACCCCTTTGACTACATCCCGACGGGGGTCCCCCGGTGAGCATATGCCTCCATCTGAGCTTAGTTAGGTCATAGGTACATGTTTTAACAAGGATCAGCCCATATGATCTAAAGGTCCCCTCCGGTTCACCGCTCAGGGAGTTCCCCCCTACACGTCCAGAATCTGCCTAAGTGTCGGAAGTCCATGTCCGAGAAGCCAGACACATCTGGGGGGTAGCCTTGGATATAAAACCATCTCAAATCAATTTTGTGCATGCCATGTGGACACACAAGTTTTAGGGCCATTCACACCCTCCGAGGCTCGATTTCTGACGAAACCCTACTTCTGTTGACCGCGTGGTCTACCGCTTTGACTTCATCCCAGCGGGGGTCCCCCGGTGGGCATATGCCTCCATTTGAGCTTGGTTAGGTCATATGTACATGTGGTAACAAGGATCATCCCATATGATCTCAAGGTTCTCTCCGGTTCACCTCCTAGGGAGTTCCCCCTATACATCCAGAATCTACCTAAGTGTAGGAACCCCATGTCCGAGAAGCCAGACACACCTGGGGGGGGGGGGTAGCCTTGGAAATAAAACCATCTCAAATCAACTTTGTGCATGCCATGTGGACACACACAAGTTTTGGGGCCATTCACAACCCCCGAGGCTCGATTTCTGGGGAAAACCTACTTCTGTTGACCGTGCGGTCTACCCCTTTGACTACATCCCAGCGGGGGTCCCCTGTGGGAATATGCCTTCATTTGATATTGGTTAGGTTATATGTACATGTGGTAACAAGGATCATCCCATATGATCTCAAGGTTCTCTCCGGTTCACCTCCTAGGGAGTTCCCCCTATACATCCAGAATCTGCCTAAGTGTAGGAACCCCATGTCCGAGAAGCCAGACACACCTGGGGGGTAGCCTTGGATATAAAACCACCTCAAATCAATTTTGTGCATGCCATGTGGACACACACAAGTTTTGGGGCCATTCACACACTCCGAGGCTCGATTTCTAGGGAAACCCTACTTCTGTTGACCGCGCGGTCTACCCATTTGACTACATCCCAGCGGGGGTCCCCCGGTGGGCATATGCCTCCATTTGAGCTTGGTTTGGTCATAGGTACATGTTTTAACAAGGATCAGCCCATATGATCTAAAGTTCCCCTCCGGTTCACCGCCTAGGGAGTTCCCTCCTACACGACCAGAATCTGCCTAAGTGTCGGAACCCCATGTCCGAGAAGCCAGACACACCTGGGGGGTAGCCTTAGATATAAAACCATCTCAAATCAATTTTGTGCATGCCATGTGGACGCACACAAGTTTTGGGGCCATTCACACCCTCCGAGGCTCGATTTCTAACAAAACCCTACTTCTATTGACCGCACAGTCTACCCCTTTAACTACATCCCAGCGGGGGTCCCCCGGTGGGCATATGCCTCCATTTTAGCTTGGATAGGTCATAGGTACATGTTTTAACAAGGATCAGCCCATATGATCTAAAGGTCCCCTCCGGTTCACCTCCTAGGGTGTTCCCCCCTATACATCCAGAATCTGCCTAAGTGTCGGAACACCATGTCCGACAAGCCAGACACACCTGGGGGTAGCCTTGGATATAAAATAATCTCAAATCAATTTTGTGCATGCCATGTGGACACACACAAGTTTTGGGGCCATTCACACCCTCCGAGGCTCGATTTCTGACGAAACCCTACTTCTGTTGACCGCGCGTTCTACCCCTTTGACTACATCCCAACGGGGGTCCCCCGGTGGGCATATGCCTCCATTTGAGCTTAGCTAGGTCATATGTACATATGGTAACAAGGATCATCCCAAATGATCTCAAGGTTCTCTCCGGTTCACCTCCCAGGGAGTTCCCCCTATACATCCTGAAACTACCTAAGTGTAGGAACCCCATGTCCGAGAAGCCAGACACACCTGGGGGGTAGCCTTGGATATAAAACCATATCAAATCAATTTTGTGCATGCCATGTGGACACACACAAGTTTTGGGGCCATTCACACCCTCTGAGGCTTGATTTCTGACGAAACCCTACTTCTCTTGACCGCGTGGTCTACCCCTTTGACTACATCCCAGCGGGGGTCCCCCGGTGGGCATATGCCTCCAGTTGAGCTCGGTTAGGTCATAGGTACATGTTTTAACAAGGATCAGCCCATATGATCTAAAGGTCCCCTCCGGTTCACCTCCTGGGGAGTTCCCCTCTATACATCCAGAATCTGCCTAAGTGTTGGAACCCCATGTCCGAGAAGCCAGACACACCTAAGGGTAGCCTTGGATATAAAACCATCTCAAATCAACTTTGTGCATGCCATGTGGACACACACAAGTTTTGGGGCCATTCACACCCTCCCAGGCTCGATTTCTGGGGAAACCCTACTTTTGTTGACCGCGCGGTCTACCCCTTTGACTACATCCCAGCGGGGGTCCCCCGGTGGACATATGCCTCCAATTGAGCTTGGTTAGGTCATATGTACATGTGGTAACAAGGATCATCCCATATGATCTCAAGGTTCTCTCCGGTTCACCTCCCAGGGAGTTCCCCCTGTACATCCAGAATCTGCCTAAGTGTAGGAACCCCATGTCTGAGAAGCCAGACACACCTGGGGGGTAGCTTTGGATATAAAACCATCTCAAATCAATTTTGTGCATGCCATGTGGACACACACAAGTTTTGGGGCCATTCACACCCTCCGAGGCTCGATTTCTGGGGAAACCTTACTTCTGTTGACCGCGCGGTCTACCACTTTGACTACATCCCAGCGGGGTTCCCCCGGTGGGCACATGGCTCCATTTGAGCTTGGTTAGGTCATATGTACATGTTTTAACAAGGATCATCCCATATGATCTCAAGGTCCCCTCCGGTTCACCGCCCAGGGAGTTCCCCCCTACACGTCCAGAATCTGCCTAAGTGTCGGAACCCCGTGTCCGAGAAGCCAGACACACCTGGGGGTAGCCTTATATATAAAACCATCTCAAATCAATTTTGTGCATGCCATGTGGACACACACAAGTTTTGGGGCCATTCACACCCTCCGAGGCTCTATTTCTGGGGAAACCCTACTTCTGTTGACCGCGCGGTCTACCCATTTGACTACATCCCAGCGGGGGTCCCCCGGTGGGCATATGCCTCCATTTGAGCTTGGTTAGGTCATAGGTACATGTTTTAACAAGGATCAGCCCATATGATCTAAAGTTCCCCTCCGGTTCACCGCCCAGGGAGTTCCCTCCTACACGGCCAGAATCTGCCTAAGTGTCGGAACCCCATGTCCGAGAAGCCAGACACACCTTGGGGTAGCCTTGGAGATAAAACCATCTCAAATCAATTTTGTGCATGCCATGTGGACACACACATGTTTTGGGGCCATTCACACCCTCGGAGGCTCGATTTCTACGGAAACCCTACTTCTGTTGACCGCGCGATCTACCCCTTTGACTACATCCCAGCGGGGGTCCCCTGGTGGGAATATGCCTCCATCTGAGCTTGGTTAGGTCATAGGTACATGTTTTAACAAGGATCAGCCCATATGATCTAAAGGTCCCCTCCAGTTCACCGCCCAGGGAGTTCCCCCCTACACGTCCAGAATCTGCCTAAGTGTCGGAACTCCATGTCCGAGAAGCTAGACACATCTAGGGGGTAGCCTTGGATATAAAACCATCTCAAAT